>NW_007254931.1:73886-115757 GCF_000164805.1 Carlito syrichta | reverse complement strand
TTTATTGTAGAGATGAGGTCTCGCCTGCCCAGGCGGGTCTTGAACCCACGGGCTCCGGCAGTCCACTCACCTCAGCCTCCCAAAGGTGCGGGATTACAGGCTGAGTCACGGAGCCCGGCTGAACACAGGATTTTATTCCATTTATTTAGGTCTTCTTTAATTTTTTTTACAGTGTTTTGTTTCAGTGTACAAGTTTTGCACATTCTTGGTTAAATTTATTTCTAAGTATCTTTTCTTTTTAATGCTATTGTAATTGTAATTTTCTTAGTTTTTTTATGATTGTTTATTCTAGTGTTTAGAAATACATCAGATTTTTACATAATCTTATATGTTACAACTTTGCTGAATTTTTAAAATTTTTTTATTTTTTGTTTGAGTCAGAGTCTCACTCTGTCGCCCAGACTGGAGTGCAGTGGCCGCTCCCGGCCACCGCAGCCTCGTCTGCTGGGCTCCGGCGATCCTTCCGTCTCAGCCTTCCGAGTAGCCAGAATTACAGGCGTGCGCTACGACGCCCGTATGATTTTTTGATTTATTGTAGAGATGAGGTCTCGCTGTCCAGGTGGGTCTCGAACCCGCGGGCTCAGGCAATCCACTCACCTCAGCCTCCCAAAGGCACGGGATTACAGGCTGAGCCACCGAGCCCGGCTGAATATGTTTATTAAGCTCTAATCATTTCTTGTGGGTTCTATAGGATTTTCCACATACAAGTTATGTCATCTATAAATAGAGATAATTTTGCTTCTTTTTAATATGGATGAATTTATTTCATTTTGATGCTTACTTGCTCTGACTTGAACTTGCAAAACAATGTTAAATAGCAATAGCAAAAATAGGCTTCCTTGTCTTATTTCTGATCTTAAGAAGATAGCTTTCAGTTTTTCATCATTAGCATGATGTTAGCTGTGGGCTTTTTATAGTTAACCCTTCATATTCATGGGTTTCACATCCATTGATTCCACTAACAGTGGATCATAAACCCATTGGTTGAATCAGTGGATGCAGAATGCATGCATACAGGGGGCTGACTGGGACTTGAGCATCCTAGGATTTTGGGTGTCCTGGAACTAATTCCTTGCATATCCCGAGGGATGATTGTATGCTTTGTATAATGTTGTGTAACTTTCCTTCTATTTTTAATTTATTGAGTGTTTTTATCGTAAAAGGTTTTAGGATTTTGCCCAATGAGTTTCTTTTTTGATTAGTTAAGATGATGTGACATTTTCTGCCTTGACATTTTAAATGAACTAAATTGTCAAAGGAGCCCTAATTCAACTCAACACCTGCTTGGATCTTAAAGGTCAGCTCTTAACCTAAGTTGTGTTAACAAAAGACAAACTTTTTTGAAATTATCTACTTCATTTCCAGTAACATTTTTGTACAAATATTTTATCACAATCACAAATGAAGAGAATTTTGAAGAAGCAGGATGGTGTCTTTCATAATTAAGAGAAAAAATTATTAGAAACAGATCTACAGATGTCAAATATGACAAGAACTTTAAAGTTAGCATTCTAAGCAATAATGCTGTGTCAAATAATTATTAGAATAGTGATTAGATGAAAAGATGGAAGCCGGGGTCAGTGACTCAGCCTGTAATCCCGTGCTCTGGGAGGCTGAGGTGAGTGAATTGCCTGAGCCCACAGGTTCGAGACCCGCCTGGGCAACTTGGCAAAACCTCATCTCTACAGTAAATAAAAAAATTAGTCGGGTGTGGTTGCACGTGCCTGTAGTTCCAGCTACTTGTAGGCTGAGACGGAAGGATCACCAGAGCCCAGCAGGTTGAGGCTGCGGTGGCTGGGAGTGGCCACTGCACTCCAGTCTGGGCGACAGAGTGAGACTCCAACTCAAAAAGAAAAAAAAGATGGAAAAGATCAAGAAATAGAGTCTATAAAAAAGAACTAAATACACATCCTACAATAGAGAAGTACAGTTTCCAAAGTGAAGAATTTATTGCATGGACTTAAACAGCTGACAAGACACAGAAGAAAGGATTAGCAAATTTAGGATGCAAGTTTATAGGAATTTTTCAAATTGAAGCACAGAGGTGGGGAATGGTATTCACTAGAAGAGGGACTGAGAATGTTTTATGTGTTGCTGTGGTTAGTGGTTGCATGATTTTATATATTAGAGGTGCGACCTCCCAAAATCCCGAACTTGATTTATATAGAATTATATATTCTTACATGTTTAAACTTCAGTCTCCTTCAAAGTATTCTGTTTGATGCATTATACCTATCAAGATGCTTTGATAAAAAACTGTTCAACACAGTTTTTGAACTCATCAACTTTGATGCCTTTTAGTTCTTCTGCCATTTTTTGTTTTGTCTCTTCCACATCGTCATTACGTTTCCCTTTGCAAACTTTCCTCATCTAGGGAAACAAACAAACAAAAAAATCACTTGAAGTGAGATTGGGTGAATAGGGAGGGTGGGGCATTGGCATCATGCCGTTTTTGGGAAAAACTGCTAAACAATCAATACAGTGTGGACAGGTGCACTTGTAAATTATCCTTCATGAAATGGGCAATTGCATTGAAAGAATCTCCATAAAAATTCACTAAAACTGAATGCAGCCTTTCAAAGCAATGCTAGCTGTGTACACTGATGCCAGTGGGTTCCTAGAACACTTACCTAGCAAGGGAAGCCTGTACTGTAAGGAACCCACCCTCCAAAAAAGTAAGTCTTCTGGTTAGCTTGTTGTAATATTATCAGTAGTTGAGGATAGTGCATATTAAGTATGCACTCCAGGTGATTCCATGGCAGATGACTCTTGGACCAGACATTGAAAAAAAAATGATGTGTGCTGTTTTGCAGGTGAGTTGTAATGTTAAAGAAAGGGGTGTGTGAGACACTTTTTGCATGTGTCAAGAGCAGGTTAGGGTTTTTGTTAGTTTTAGGGTTGTAGACACTTTCACATGCTTTTTTTGTTGTTAGATATGTGCCCACAGTAAGGAAAAATTAGAATGAGAAAATGAAGAAGAGGTAGAGGGGAAGAAAGGAAGAAAGTGGTAGGTAGGTAGAGAAAGAGATAAGAGAGAGTAAGATAATGAGAGAGGCAAAGAGATACATCCTGAGAAGAGAGACAGAATTGAATGAGCAGTGTGTTGGAGAGGAATATGGGATAAAGAGATAACTATGGGATAAAATAGATGACTATGTAGGCATGGAAGAAGGGTGTCACAGGAGTTAATCTCTGATAGTTTCCTTTCTCTCTGTGAAACGGTCATTTGCCAAGAGGGGAATTGCATAGGTATGAGATGAGTTGGTCATGTAGCTTGGGGAAAGTTTGTAGGGACCAGGAGAAGGAACTGATAGAAGCTATGCCAAGGTTTGACGGCAGTCGGATGTTATACATTTGCGATGGCACCAGTTCCTGGTCATGTAATTTTCTAAAGTGATTAAGGTAAGAGGAGCAGAAAAATGAGACCCTTTTTAATGGTTTTAATTAGATTACTTTTTTGTTGATCTGTGAGGAAATGAATTTCATAAGTAACTTTTAGGCTTTAGTGTAAGTACTTTGTGTTTCTAAAAGCTTTAAAAGTAGTTGGATGACAGGTACATAAAAATTAAGCTCTTAAAAATCATACAAGTGTATACCAATACTATTGTGATTTAATAGGTAATGATATAGTCAATAGTTATCAGTTTTAGAGTCTAAAGATCTGTGAAATCAAATAAATTTCAGATTGTATCCAGTACTTTGTAATACAAAGGTATTATTTCTTCTAGGAATTACATATTTGAATTTATGCCTAGCAACTTCAGAAATTTTATTTTCTATTATAAAATGTCCTCTATATTGTTGTATTTCAAACACTTTTGTTGAAATTATGTGCCAAACACACTAAAGCCTTTCTTTTAGTTTTTAGGAAAAAGCAACATATTTTACTTAATTAAAAATTAGCTAATTTTTTATGGTATTGAATGATTTAAGGTATAGGCTTAATATATGCCAATTAAATATTTAATTTTTTATTTCAACTTTTTATTTTATTATTGGGTGGTAGTATCAATATTATATATTTATTAATATGTAAATAAATACAATCCACTTATATATTTTCCAGTATAATTAGTACTTGTATTTTGCATAATATTCTCTAGTTGGTGTTTTAGCTATGCTTTCCTTGAAAAGTCTTGTTTTGAGAAGGATCATTTTCTTCTATTTTGTCTAGTTCATGTTTTTCTAACAGTGTCAGTTGTAATAACCCTCTATAGCCAATAGGACAGCTCATTAAGCTCATTACACTTGCTTGGTAGTTGATTTTCTCCTTTTATACACATAGGAAATGCTTGGAACTTCTTTACGTTTTCCAAACACAATTGGCTCTGAAACTGCTCCAGTGTCTGAGAGTCACAGATGCCCCACATTTCTATGGCCTGCCTTCCCTTGAGCGGACCTTACGGGGAATGGCTCACCTCACTGCATTTCCAGGATGGAGCTCGCATTCTCCCCTAACAAAGCCACTGGACATTTGTGTGAAGTACTTGTCAGGTCTCCTCGAAGTAAGTAAAAACAACAACCTTTCCACCTCCCACATCATAGCTTTTTATAATTTATTGATTGTTTTTACTTTTTACCAGGCACAAGGGCATTATATATTACTCTGTTTAATGTAGACTATTAGGCAGTATTTATATAATTCATCATAGTAGTTAAATGTTTTAATGGTTTTTATTAACAAATGTGTAAGTAAGGCCACTTTTATACATACACTTATTTTCAAGAAAAATAAACTTAGGTTTATACTTAAGTCCTTTTTAAGAATAATGTTATTCATTTATTTTGTTTAACCTTTTTTATTGTAAAATATAACACAGAAAGTACACCAAATATAAATACACAGCTTAGTGAATTATCACATAGTGAACATTCACATAGTTATTCCAGATTCGAAAATAGAATTTAAGTTGGTACCCTAGAATTATTCATCATACCCATTCCTGTCCCTGCTTCTTTCCAGAAAGGTAAGTTATTGTGATTGTTTGGTTTTCATGTCTTACCATTTCTTGCTGGTTTTACTACTAAGCATGTCTCTATATATAAATTTCTGATTTTTTTTTTTGGATCCTGTACAAATGAAATCATGTCTGGCTGCTTTGTTTCAACATTATGCTTATCAGAGTTATTCATTTTGTTGCCTATAGGTGGAGTGAGTTTAATTTAATTTTTGTAGAGTGTTCTGTGTACTACAGGTTGAATATTCCTAATCCAAAATCTGAAATGCTCTAAATTCTGAAACTTTTTGAGTGCGGACATGGCACTCAAAGGAAATGTACATTGGAACATTTCAGACTTTTAGATTAGTGATGCTCTGCAGGTAAGTATATTTCAAAATCTGAGAAAATTTGAAATTCAAAACACTTTTGATCCTAAGCATTTTGGATAAGACTTCAAAGGTACAGTGATACAAAGGTAAGATACAGTGTTGAAGGACCTTTGGTTTTTCTTTTTCTTTTATTTTAGGCCAATTTTGCATCTTGCAACTGTCAACATTCTTGTCCTTTGGTTAAAATGAGTATGTCTTTTTTTTTGACATTTTATTTGCAAACTATTGTTGATATACAGAATTACATTCAATTTTTCTTTATTGATCATATATCTAGTAATTCTTGTTTCTAATCTCAAAACAAAGGCTTTGTTTGTTTTTTTTTAAAAGAGACAGGCTCTTGTTTTGTCACCCAGGCTGGAGTGCAGTGGCACAATCATGGTTCACTGCAACCTCTACCTTCTGAGCTCAAGTGATCCTCGTGCCTCAGCCTCCCAAATAGCTAAGACTACAGCACATGCCTGGCTAGTTTTTTTTTATTTTTATTATTGTAGACACAGGGTCTCACTTTGTTGCCTAGGCTGGTCTCAAACTCCTGTCTTTAAGCAATCCTCCCACCTTGGTCCCCAAAGTGCTGCGATTACAGCCGATAGCGACTGTGCCTGACTGAAAAGGCTTTTAATTTTTCACATTTCAGTGTGCTATTTATAGTTGTTTTTGTCAATTAATTAGAGAAGAATCAAATTAAGAAAGTTTTATTTTGTCCTACTTTGCTAAGAGCCTTGTTTGTTTTTAATTCATAAATGTATATTGTTTTTCTGTATCTTTTTAGATAATCATGATTTTTCTCTTATATTCCATAATGGTGGTGAGTTATATTGATTGATTTAAAAAGGATAAACAATCTTGCTTTTCTGGAAATCTTTCAATAGGTTGTGATGTATTATTCTTTTTATATGTTAATGGAATTAGTTTAATAATGTTTTTGGAATTATTCTACCTTTTTTTCTAAAAAATTTTTTAGAATTTGCATCTTTTTTGTTATAAATTTTTTGTTGTTTTAATATCAAAATTATTTTATGTACATAAATATATGTATATATAATTTTCCCATTTTTTAATACAACTTTCTCTTTTTTCTTTTTTCTTCTTAGAATAGTTGATTTGAATTTGTGTTACTCAGGTTTTAAATGTTAGGTAGCACTCTAGGCTTGGAGTTTTGTTTTTGGGATGATGTAAATTTTGAATTGAATTTTTAAGTAGATCTATTAAGAGTTTCTTTTGTGTGTGTGTCAACCTTAATGAGTTCTGTTTTTCTAGAAATACAAAAATTAGTCTAAATTCCCAAATTATCATAAAATTATTAATAAAATCAGTGAGGTTCCCTTTCATGCCAGACGTTCATTATTCATTTCTCCATTTTTCTTACACTAGTGGTTTGTAAGTTTTAATCTTATCAGATAATAAATATTTGACTTGATCCTGTCTTTGTTTTTTTCCTATTTTACTTCTGCCTATATTATTTCCTTATACTTCTAGTTTAGTTTAAGATATCTTTTTAACATTTTAAGATAGAGTCTTCACTGATTTTTTTTTTCAGCTTTTCTCAATTATGCATTTTTAGCTCTAATTACCTCCTAAACATGACCTTAATTGTGTCTCACTTTTTGATATCCCATGTTTTTGTCATAATTTAGTTCAAAGTACTTACAGTGTGATGTAATAAATTAGCAACGCTGTGGATATATATAATTCTATGAGAGCAGCCTTGGCACAGTGCTCTGGCAACTTTGCATGTATGTATTTGGGCCATATAGACAAGGCTTAATCAAAGCTGCTCTGAGTTTTGGTAGAAGTTCCTGTGATTCTCTGTAGCATAAGAATAATAGAGGCTTGTGAGAAACTGCTACAAGATTAATTCTTATTAACTTCACTGACTATTAGGAGGATTGTCATGAGCCTGGTTCTTTTTCTTTTTTTTTCTTTTAAAGATGTGGGGTGGGGTACAATTGAGGGTTTGGTATATAAATGTTTATTATGCAGGTACCCCTGTTGATGAAGAGCCTGTTTCTTACTGCCTCCTGGGTTCTGATGGGATCTGGGCTTTCTGCTTTTTTTTTTCCTTTGGGTACAGCTGCCAGCTATGAAACTGCATTATTGTAGCATGGCATAGACTTCTCAGCAGCAGAGTGTCCTACCTTCTGCATTGCAGTCATTTGGCCCGTTTGTTTTTGTATCACACTGTGCAAGGGACACTGGGAGCCAGCACCTTTTACGATTCTTGCTTTTACTGTTTATGTAGGCATTAAACTGAATCTAAAAATGGTTCATTGTTACCTTACTGGCCACATCTGTCAACCTTGTTTGGCCTTGAAAGCTTTGTGATAGTCAGAGGTTGGGATCGTTAACGGTTTTAGGACTTTTTAGGAAAGACTCTTGGAGCAGGCAGTGTGAGTTCGATTTTGATGAGTAAATTGATAAATTGTGATGGATATTCTAGACATAGAATTTTTTTAATCAAATTATATCTGTACCTTCCTATTTCTTTTCATGCTGTGGGTTCCTTTTTGCTATCATATACTTGCTACCCACCACCAGATTATTTTTCAGAAACAGAAATCTTTCATTCCAAGCCTTTTTTTTTTTTTAAAGAGCATAAGACTCTTGATAATCTTGCATTTTGAGTCTTGTCTCCATTTGAATTTTTTTCTACATCTCAGAGTTTTCTGTTATAGCTGGCTAGTTTGCAAAATAAAAAAGCCTGGAAAAGCCTAAAAAGACTCTTTCAGAGAGCTTTCTCTCTTTTATGGGTGGCAAACTACATAAAGTTTAAGATCTAACTTATTTATTTTTCTTTAGTAAGCCTTTTCTTCTTCTTCCATCATAAGACATTTACGAAATATTGTTTGGTCTCTAGGTTGTATACCTGTTTGTATATTAGTATACAGTTTGTATATTGTATATATCAGTTTGTATATTAGTTCATATGTTATGTTTTTTCTTAATTCATTATATTTTGCTTTATGTGTTGCTCTGTTAGACTAAGCTTGTGAGAATCATCACAAGGTAGTCTGTGGCTACCTCGTGGACCTAGCACTGTGGTTTTTACATAGTAGATAAATAGTGAATCATTGAATTAATATATATCTTATATATAGTATTAAAATTAGAATACAGTTTGAATAACATTAGAAATGTGACATAAGTTGTTATAAATGTGTTTCATTTTTGTACTTGCATTATTAAATATTGCTCTAGGTAATGTTTGTATTATAAGTGGAAAATCATACTTCTTATGGTGTTATCTAGAATTTTTACCAATAGCACATCTTGTTTTTAAAAAAAAGATTTCAAAATTCTAAACACTCTTAGCTGTACTATGAAATTTAATGTGAGTTTTACTGGATTCCCTTTAATAAAACAAATTTTTATTTTTAATTTAAGTATTGAAAAAGAATCAGCTGTCCTTATACTAATTACTTATCCCACACTGTCCATGATCAGAAATGTATGAATATTAGAAACATATATTAGTCAAAGAATTAACTCCAATTTTTCTTTTAAAAAGTCAGCTCTTCTTAGTGCATTTAAAATGTAATTCACCGTACAAGTACCAAATTTATAGCATTATGTGTTATGGGAGTTAGAAATAATCCATTTATAAACCTTTCATAGACTATGTCTTCTCTGTACAGTGAATTTTGTGTTTCAGATCAGGAATATGTGAGGACCTGCCACAGTAATTGAAGGAGAAGCTAAGTATTGTGTTGTTTATATTTAGAAACTATCAAAAATCCTTTTGTTTTTACAATTTTATAAGAAAAGAAACTTCAGATCACACCTATGTTTCAAATACCAAAACTTAAAATAAGGATTTTATGGTACTGGAGAAGAAAAGGGGTTAGTTCTAGGTAAGAAGTACAGGCAAAAAGGCAATAACCTCATTCTAAGTTCAATTTTCTTTGAGGTAGTAAATATTGGACCAGTTTATTAGCTATAAAATAGATAAAATGTGCAGTCCCTATTTTGTAATATGTAACAGGTATCTGGCAAAAAATGACAAGTTGAAAGGAGACAATACCAGAGTTCTTGGCTTGTACTAATAAGCTAGAATTATATGTCATTACACAGCTGTTAGATATCTCCAATGATGACTTAGAAGATTATAAGGAACTGATCATTCAGGTATCTTATTTTTAACATAGTCACTGAAAATTTTTAATTTTTAATGATGAATAAACTCAAACATGAACACATGTAGAAAGAACACTAGAGTAGAGCTCATGTAACTATCACCTACAGTTGTTAACACATGACCAGTCTTGTTTTAATTTTTAGACATAATTTTTAATTTTTTTGTGAAAATTCTAATTTATATCAAAGCCTCCAAATTATCTACTAATAAATTGCTTTTATTAATATGATGTATACCCTCTCTCTCTCTCTCTCTCTCTCTCCCCCTCTCCCTCTCTCTCTCTATATATATATACACATATATAATCTGCTTTGTTGTGTGAATTGGGGGAAAAAGGTAGATTAAGACAAAATGGCTTACATTGAAGAATTTCATGATGAATAAAAGCATTGAGATCTTGATATATTGAAGTAGTTTTTGCTTTATTAGTGCAGATGATAAGTAGTTTTGATTTTTTTGACTTACAACAAATTTTTCTTTTAAATTGTATTGACTAAATATAGTTAGCATAGGAGGAAAAAAGTTTTAGAACAGTGATTTAAGTATGCAGTAGAACTCTAAGATCACTCAGAAGTAAGGAAAATGTCCATTTACAAGTAAATCATATTTGAAGAAAATCTGACTTACCCTGGTAATCAATTAGTTTTATTGAGCTAGCAATTTATTTGTATACTTCTCAAAGAAATATTTATAAACGCTTTGACTTAAAAGATGCTATAACATCTTTAAAATGTTTCCAGCATATTTTAAAGTATAGAAATTCCCTAGTAGGTTACCACACATCTTTTGTACAATATATATATATATTTAATTTAAAGCTGTGGTATATAGTTCAGGATTAGGTACTTAAGTGATCATTGTACAGGTAAAGTTTGGTCCTCCTTTTGGTCCCCATTTCACCTGGTTTGAGATCAGGTACTCTTATTGATGTTATATGCCCCCCCTTCGGCATTCTCCCACTACTGCCAAACCCTTTCTTATAGGATTATGATAAATGTTCAGGGTTCACTTATGAGTGAGAACATGTAGTACTTAGTTCTTTCTTCCTGTGAATAAGTTACTGAGTATGATAGGTTCTAAATCCATCCAAGTAGGTGCGAAGTCCATAATTTTGTCCTTCTTTGTTGCTGCATAATATTTCATTGTGTAAATGTACCACTTTTTTTTTTTTTAATCCAGTCCAGTTTTGATGGATGGCAAAGTTGTTCCCATGTCTTTGCTATTGTGAATAGTGCTGCAATAAACATGCGTATGCAAGTATTTTTTAAATAAATGATTTGAGTTCCTCCAGGTATATTCCCAGAAGGGAGATTGCTGGGTCATATGGAAGGTTGATTTTTTTAGATATTTTAGGAATTGCCACACTATTTTCCACAGAGTTTGTATTAGTTTACATTCCCACCAACAGTGTAGAAGCATTCCCTTTTCCCACATCCTCTCCAGTATCTGTTGTTTGTTGAGTTATTGATCATGGCCATTCTAACTGGATTTAGGTGGTATCTCAGTGTGGTTTTAATTTGCATTTCTTTGATGATTAGTGAGGCTGAGCATTTTTTCATGTATCTATTGGCTACTTGTATAATGTTCTTTTGAGAAATGTCTATTCATATATTTTGCCCTCTTTTTAATAGGGCTGTTTGTTTTTTTCCTTTCAGCACCTTTGAGTTCCTTGTAGATCCTGGATGTTAGGGCTTTCTCAGGTATACAGTGGGCAAATGTTTTTTCCCTTTCTGTGGAATGTCTCCCTGCTCTCTTGATAGTTTATTTTGCTTTGCAGAAGCTTATCGGTTTGATGAGGTCACACTTGTCCATCTTATCTCTTATGTCATGGGCATTTGGGGTTTTGATCAGAAATTGGTTGCCTATTCCAATTTCTGTAAGGGTGTCTCCTGCGTTTTCTAAGATTCTTATAGCTTTGAGATTTTACGTTTAGATTTTTGATCCATTTAGAGTAGATTTTTTGTATGGTGATAGGTAGGAGTCCTGTTTCAATCTTCTGCACGTGGTCAATCAGTTTTCTCAGGACCATTTACTGAATAGGTTCTCCAGTGGCTGTTGGTGGAAGCTTTGTGGAAGATGAGAAGGCTAAGAATGAATCCTGCTTCCAGAATCCTGTTCCATTTGTCTGTATGTCTGTTCTTGTACTAATACTAGGCTATTTTGATTATTGTAGCCTTATAGTAAAATTTAAGGGCTGGAAGTGTGATACCTCTTGCTTTGTTTCTTTTGCTAAGGATTTTGTGTGTGTGTATGTGACTATTTGTGGTCTTTTATGTTTCCATATGAATTTCTGTATTGTTGTTTCCAGGTCTGTGAAGAACTATGTTGGTAATTTATTGAGTATAGCATTGAATCTGTAGATTGCCTTTGGTAGGTTGGACATCTTAATGTTGATTCTTCCAACCCATGAGCATGCAGTATTTTTGCATTTGTTTGTGTCATCTTTGATTTCTTTGAGCAGTGCTTTGTAGTTTTCATTATACAGGTCTTTCTTTTCTCTGGTTAGGATGATGCCAAGGTATTTCATTTTTTTGTGTGTGGCTATTGGCTATTGTAAATGGGATTGTGCTTTTTATTTTGTTCTTTGCCTGTTTGTTGGTGGTGTTAAGAATGCGACTGTCTTTCGTATGTTTATTTTGTACCCTGAGACTGTGCCAAAGTCCCTTGTCAGTGCAAGGAGATTTTTGACAGATTCTCATGGATTTTCAAGATATAGAATCAAGTCGTCTACAATAAGGGATAACTTAACTTCTCTTTTCCTGTTTGGATATCGTTGATTTCCTTCTCTTCTCTTATTGCTCTAGCTAGGTCTTCCAGCACTATGTTGAACAGGAGGGGTGAGAGTGGGCATCCTTGTCTTGTTCCATATTTCAGGGGAAATGCTTCCAGTTTCTGTCTGTTTAGCAATATTTGTTTGTTTATTATAGATGGTTCTTGCTATTTGAGGTATGTTCCCTCTATGTCTAGGTGTTCTAGGGTTTTTATCAAGAAGGCTGCTAGATTTTATCGAATACTTTTTCTGCATCTAATGAGATAATCATGTGGTTCTTGTTTTTACATCTGTTGATATATTTAATTACATTTATGGTCTTACAGATATGGAACCAGCCCTTCATCCCAGAGATGAAGTGTACTTAGTCATGGTGAATGATTTTTGAGATGTGTTGTTGGATCCGATTTGTTAGAATCTTGTTGAGAATTTTTGCATCTATGTTCATCAGGGATATTGGCCTGTAGTTCTCTTTCTTTGTTGAATCTTTACTAGGTTTGGTTATCAATGTGATGTTAGCTTCATAAAATTATTTGGGTAGACTTCTGTCTTTCTCAATTGCCTGGGATACTTTCAATCAGATGGTATCAGTTCCTTCTTGTATGTTTTGTATAAATCTGCTGGAAAGCCATCTGGTCCAGGGCTTTCTGTTGTAGGTAGTTTTCTTATGATGGAGTCAATTTCTTGGGTTATTATTGGTCTGTTTAGGGTCCTAATTTCTTCTTGTTTCAACCTTGAGAGGCTGTGTGATGTCAGAAAGTCCTCCATTCCCTTTAGGTTTTCGAGTTTGCTTCCATACAGGTATGCATAGTAATCTCTGATAATCTTTTGTATTTCTTCAGGATCTGATGTCACTTGATCTTTTGTGGTTCTGATTATATTTATGTGGGCTTTTTCTCTCTTTTTCTTGGCCAATTTGTCTAGGGGCCCATCAATCTTGTTAGTTCTTTCAAAGAACCAACTTTTTGTTTTTTTGATTTTTATGATATGTTTGTCTTCTATGTCCCATATTTGGACTTTTACTTTGGTGATCTGGAGTCTTCTGCTGAAGTTAGGGTTTTGGTGGTTTTGTCTTTCCAGCTTCCTTAGGTGATTTGTTAGGCTGTTAACTTGTGATTGAGAAATTTTCTTGATGTGTGTTCAAAGAGATATGAATTCTCCTCTTAGTACTATTTTCTTGACATCCCAGAGGTTTTGGTAAGATGTTTTCATTTGTTTCCAGGAATCTTTTACTTTCTGTTTTGTTTTCTGTGTTGATCCAGGAGTTGTTCATCATCCTGCTGTTTAGTGTCCATGTCTTTGTGGGTTTGGGGGGAATTTTGTTGGTGTTGATATTTACTATTTTTCCACTGTGGTCTGAGAAAGTGCATGGTTTCTTATTTCGATCCTGTGAAATTTGTTTATGATTGATTAATGGCTGAGGATGTGGTTGATCTTGGAGTATGTTCCATTCAGTGATGAATAGAATGTATATTCCGTAGTTGTTGGAGTTTCTGGATCTCCCTGTTTATTTTTTTGTCTTGATGATTTATCTAGGGTTGTTAGTGGGATATTTAAGTCCCCAATTATGATAATGTTAGAGTCAGTATCTCTTTTTAGTTTACTTAGCTGTTTTATAAAGGTGGCTCTCCTGTTTTGGGTGCATGTATATCTATGATGGCTATTTCTTGTTGATGGATTAAACCTTTTAATATTTGTAGTGTTCTGTATCTTTTTACATTCTTGATAGCTTAAAGGTTATTTTGTCTCATATTAAGATTGAGACTTCTGTCTTCTTTTGTGTTCCATTCACCTGACTTTGAGTCTATTAGAGTCCTTTGTAGTGAGATGTGTTTCCTGGAGGCAGCATATCATTGAGTCATGTTTTTTGGTTGTTTGGTTGTTTCTTTTTTAATCCAGTTTTTCATTTTGTCTTTTCAGTGGTGTATTTAGTCCATTCATGTTCAGGCGTAATGTTGAGATGTGAGAGTTTTCCCTGTCATAAGGCTCTTATAAAGTTCTTTATTGTTGTTTTTGCTGTTTGTTTTTTGGTTTCCTTTCTCTTTTTGGGTTGCTATATATGTGTTTTCAATTTTGCTGTCATGATGCATACTGTATTGATTCTCTGTTTCCTGCATTTATTGTTAAGAGTATGACCTTTCTTTTTTTCTTTCTTCTGTGCTTAATTAAAACTTTCTTTAGTGTCTCTTGTAGAGCTGGTCTGGAAGCTGCATAATCTCTTAGGAATTGAATGTCTGAGAAGGATTTTAATTCTCTGTCACCGATGAAGCTTAGTTTAGCTGGATAGGATATTCCTGGTTGGAATTGATTTTTCTGAGAGCTTTGAAGATTGGACTCCAGTCTCTTCTAGCCTGTAGTGTTCTGTAGATAAATCTGCTGCTATTCTAGGTGGTCTTCCCTGGTAGGTATTCTGACCTTTCTCTCTTGGTGCCTTTAGAATTTTTTCTTGTATGCCTACTTTGTGTAAATGAATTACTATGTGTGTAGTAGTTGGTCTTCTCATTTGATGCCTTGAAGGGGTTGTCTGAATCTCTTGTGTTTGGATGGTCACATCTTTGATGATATGAGAAAAATTTCCTTGGATAAGTTTTCTTGGTTCCAAGGTGGTCTCTGTCTCCCTTTTGTCTCAGGAATGCTGATCAGCCATAAGTTTGGCTTCTTAATATAATCACACACCTCTTCTAGGCTTTGTTCCATTTTTTAAAACTTTCTTTCTTTGTTTTCAACAGTTTTGGTTAGTTCCATATTTCAGTCTTCAAGCTGTGAGATTCTTTCCTCTGCTTGGTTAATTCTTCTTTTTGTGCTTGTCGGTTTGTTATTTATTTTGTTTACTGTATTCTTTATAGCCATCATCTCAGTTATCAACTCTTTCATTCTTTCTTTTTGCATTTCTTTGTTTTTATTCATCCTCTCCATTAATACCTTGGTGGATTTGTGGTTTGAAACTTGTCATTCTGGGGGCTCTTTGTTGTTTGAGTTCTGAAGTCTGTATTCTGAGGTGGTATCTTTCCAGGTGTGTGAGGGATACCTGTGTTCTGTTGATTATTCTTCATTTATGATGGATTTTTCCCCCTCTTTATTTCCATTGCTCACTGATGGGGGGATAACTTTTACTACTGCTTGCTCAATCCCCTTTTCTTTCTTAAGTACAGCCTCTGGATTTGTGCAGTTTTGAAGCTGGCTGGGGGTGGGGAGGCTGTGCTGTCTTTTTGCAGTTTTGAGTTTGATTAAGGTATATTGGGGGGAGCTATAGTTCAGAAGCTACTTGCAGATCACAGTATCTGCACCATAAATTCCTGGGTTGTGGGCCTTCTGGAACCCATTTAACACTACCTTTCAATTTGTACATGCAGTGGGAGTGTATGTATACCCCTTGAAACCAAAATGAGATAAGAGAAAGGAAAAGAACAGAGAAAGAAAGAAGGGAGAAGATAGGAAAATGAAAAGAATGAAAGAGAAGAGGGAAAACAGACAAGCAAGCAAATAAAAATAAAATAAAATAAAAGATATACTCACTCTCAAATATACCCATATGCAAAAAAAAAAAAAGGAAAAAAAGGGGAAATCAAATCAGATGACACACAGAAAGATATGTACGGAGAGAGTGGGCCAGAAAAAAAAAGGAGCTCCTTTTTGTGGAATTTCAGGTTCCTTTCTTCTTTTTTTTTAAACTGGTATCTCCCATACACCGCTGCTTTGAGTTCACTGTTTCACCGTGGTAGGAAGCAGGCTCTGGTCTCCAGATCCTCTCTTCTACTCTTAGCACAGGCCAAATGAATGCTCTCCACCTGGGTCAGGTGCCCCATTGACTGCTGTGGGAAGGGGGAGGTGAATCAGATCAGGACTCATCCTAACTCCTCTGCTCCTGGGTCTTCCACTCTGATTGAACGTACCTGTGTTTGGTCAAAGAGGGTGGTTGGGCGTTTGACTCTCCCATGTTATATACTTGGAGTATCTTTTCTGGGTCTTCAGTGGTTGATCCCAGAGGGATGCAGTGATTGCCCCTCAGTCCCTGGTTGCAGACTGCTCAGCACTGGGTAAGTTAAAGCAGGTCTCAGCCCCGTTTGAGTACAGAGAAAATGGCATTGGCCTGCATCTTCTCCTCTGGCAGGGCTCAGCTCCAGATTCCCTCCCTGTACTTTCTCCACGGTTTGTGATGCCAGTGCCTGGCTAGTTGCTGCAGGAGTTGGTGTGGTCCAAGTGCTGAGAAGCGGCTGATCTCTAAAACCTTTTCCCAAGATATGCCAGGAGAATGGCAGATGTTTCTGTGTGCAGGAGGCGCCAAATTCAGAGCAGTGGTAAATTACAGCCGCTTCTGTAGGGGAACTTCTGGTGCTTGATCCCCTCAGTCAGACATTCACTCATCCCCTTCCACACAGATTTCTTTTGCACACTTCACCCATGCCTAGAGTTACACACTCCGTCTAGTTTCATCACCATCTTCAGAAAACTGATATAAAAATTTTAAAGGGAAAAATATTGAAACTGAGAATATCTTTTAACTATGGTAAAATACATATAAAATTTACCATTATAATCATTTTAAGTTTTAAGATAATATATTTGAGTATATATTATATTATGTTATGTTATGTTATAGCTATAGTATAGATATGTTATATTAAAGACACAATGTTTTAAAATGTTATATCTCTATGTGGTTAGGATTCAATTCAGACAAGTTGGTAGAAAGTTATATATTTATCTTTATATATCATTAAGAATAAAGCCACCATGAAATTGTTTACACAGGTCATTACTTCCTTCTATGTGGAGCGTGGAGGAAATGCTATGTCTTTCATGGGAAAAGGTGTTACCAAGAGCACAATTCTTTGCTTGCTTCACTTGTCTCACGAGATGATGGCCCAATCTGCGAGCTCGGTGAGAGCATTGAAAGCTGCCTGTCTTCTGCAGAATAGCATGAAAGGGATGTGCTGTGTCTAACACGTTTCAGGCTTATGAGCTTACTACATGAAAATGTCTCTTTTAACTTTTCTTTTTAGGAGACAGAAACAATTTTTGATTAAGATGTTTCTTAGAAGATATATATTATGCAAATCTGAATTTTATTTGAAATATATTTTGATTGAAATCTGCATTCACAAAAAAACTACATTTTGTCTAAATCATGGGAAGAATCATTTCTGTTTAAAAATTATCATTGAACTTTTTAAGGAAAAGCTGAGATCTTTTTGTTTGCCTTGTTTTGGCTGCATAATGGGTTAAAACCAAATCTTAAATAAATTTTTACTTTTTTTTTGAGTGGGATTCTCATTCTCTTCTGCAGGCTAGAGTGCAGTGTCATGATACGCTCACAACCACTGCAGCCTTGACTTGCTTTACTCAGGTGATCCTTTTGCCTCAGCCTTTCAAGTAGCAGGAATCACAGGTGCATGCCACCACAGCTGGCAAGTTTTTTTGATTTATTGTAGAAATAAAGTCTCACAGAATTGCCTAGGCTGGTTTCGAACCCCTGGGCTCAGGCAGTCCTTTTGTTTCCACCTCCCAAAGTATTGGGATTACAGGCATGAGCCACTACATCTGTCATATGGTTTTATTTTGTTTTGATATTTAAATAGTCAATCATTTTCACCTTTCTGTGTTTTATTTATATAAAGTTTCCTAAGTGTTTCAGTTCCCCCTTTTTTCCTTCTAGGAGTGGATGTCACTTTGGTTCTTGCCTTTGGGTAGTCATAATGAAGAACATACTTCTACTCAACAAGGATTGGCTTGGTTGATTCCATTATGGGTCGATCGGGACCCAGAGGTCAGTATAAAGGAGAATCAAGGTTATTGTGTTTAGATTAAAAGTGAAACATATGCATATGCGTATTCATATTATGGGGTCATTTTATTGATCATACATTATGTTTTATTCAGCCTCTATATTAACTTGGGCTGCTATAACAAAATACCATAGACTGGGTGGCTTAAACAGCAGAATCTTATTTTCTCAGTTGTGGAGACTGAAAGTCAACGATCAGGGTGCCCACATAGTCAGGTTCTGGTGAAGGCTCTCTTTTTGTCTCATAGCCTTCTTGCTGTGTACTCAAATGGCCTTTCCTTGGTGCATGCATGGTAGGGGTAGGGGTAGGGGATAGATTTCTTTCAAGTTACCAGTCCTTTGGGGTTAGGACCTCACTATTATGACTTAATGTAACCTTAATTATCTGCTAGAACACCTATCTCCCAAATATAGTCACATTGGGAATTAAGGATTCATCATATGACTTCTGGAGGGACACAATTCAATTCATAGCTTTCCACCCCGCCCCATAAAATTCATGTTCTTCTTCCCTCCTTAACGCTTTTATCCTACCTCAACAGCCTCCCAAGTCTTAACTCATTTTAGCATCATCTCTAAAGTCTAAAATGTCATCTAATTGTAATTTAAATCAGATATAGGTGAGACTCTGAGTATGAATCATTCTGAGGTAGAATTCCTCTCCAGATGTGAACCTGTGAAACCTTTCAAATCATGGACTTCTAAGATACGATGGTAGAATAGACATTCCCATTTCAAAAGGGAAAAATAGGGGGGAAAGGAAAGAGTGATGGATCACAAGCAAGTTCAAATACTAGCAAGGCAAATTCCATTAGGTCTTAATGCTCGAGAATAATGTTGTTTGACTTGATGCTGTTCCTTACAGGCACACCAGGGTGACAACACCTGTCTCTGTGGGGTGGCCCTATCCCTTTGGCTCTTTGCAAGGGTCCCATCCATGAGGCAGTCTTCAAAGGAAGCCCTGTCCCTGAGGCACTGAGCAGGGTCATCATCCTGACCCACTAAAACCAGAGAGATAGCCCCAGGAGGAAGCAATCTTGTCCCCTGTGTCTGTGGTGAGAGTGGCAGCCCTGGTGATCTATGAATCACCTTCTGGGTCAGTCTCCTCTTTTATTGAGAATACTGTGGTCTCCCTTATCCAAAAGCAGTTGGTAGCCTAATGCTCCAACTGTGCCTGCATCCTTCACCACCCTTCGTCTCCTTTTGAAGGCATTGTATCATCTCACATCATGACGAGAAGGAGGAGAGCACAGTACGATAAGATTATTTTGAAAGAGTACATTGATATAATTTTTATTACAGTATGTTGTAATTGGTCTTTTATTTTTTGTAATTGTTCATTTATAAACTAAGCTTCATCATTGGAATGTATATGTCAGAAAGAAGCACAGTGTACATAGAGCTCAGAACACTCTGTAGTTTCAGGCATCCACTAGGGGTCTTGGAACATATACCCCATGAATAAGGGGAGTACGACCATAGCACATATCTACCTGTAGAATCCAGAAAAGTCCAGCAGCCTTTCTGTATTCCATCCCACTTTCTCAGTCTTCTCTGGTTCACACTGGCAGTGACTTTGCTGATATAATCCCATCTCTATTCCTGGCTTTTGCCGAGCTGGCTGATTAAGTCCGTGAATTGCACTCATGATCTCTTTCTCAAACGGTTGTTCAGCCACACCCTCCATGTTCTCTTTAGAACAAGCTTTCTCAATTTATGCATGGATAGGCTAAGAATTTTCAAAATTTTCTTGTTCTTGTTTCTTTTTGCTTACTGGTTCTTATTTCCTTCTTTAATTCATGTCTCTCCTACATTTTGCTATAAGCAATCAGAAGGAACCAAGTCACTCCTTTAACACTTTGCTTAGAAACCTTTTCAGCTAAGTATCTAATTTCATTGCTCACAGGATCTACCTTTCACAGAACAGTAGGACATGACCACAGTTCAATCACTTTCCTTGCCACTTTATGACAAGAATTGCCTTTCCCCTTCCTCCTTTCCTCCCACCCTCCCTCCCTCCCTTCCTCCCTTCCTAAGTTAGAGTCTGATTGTCATTCAGACTGTCTTGCAGTGGCACAGTCGTGGCTCACCACAGCCTCAAACTCCTGGACTGAAGCAATCCTCTCTCCTTGGCCTCCCAAGTAGCTAGTGTATGCCATCACATCCAGCTGATTTTTTAATTTTTTGTAGAGATAAGGTCTTATATTGCCCAGGCTAGTCTTGAACTTCTGACCTTAAGCAGTCCTCCCATCTCGGTCTCCCAAAGTGCTGAGACTATAGGCCTGAGCCATCACGTCTGGCCCAATAACATGTTTCAGATGTTCCTCATTTTTATCTGGGATTTCACCAGAATTATTCTTACTGTCCATGTTTCTAGCATGCATCTCCAAACTCTTTCAGCCTCTAACCAATTACCCAGTTCCAAAGCCACTTCCACATGTTTAGGTACTTGTTTCAGCTGTGTTCTCACTTCTTGGTACCACAGTTTGTATTAGCGTGCTCAGCTGCCATAGCAGAATACCATAAATGAGGTGACTTAAACAACAGAAAATTGTTTTCTTACAGTTCTAGAGGGTGGAAGTCCAAGAACCGAGTGTCAGCATAGTCGGGGTCTGGTGAGGACACTATTCCTGGCTTCTCACTTTCTCACTGTTTCCTCACATGGTCTCTCCTTGGAGCACACACATGGTTGCACTCTCTTCCTAAGGCCACCCCTCCCAGTGCAGTAGGTTTGCACCCTTAACCTCATTCAACCTTAATCTCATTCAACCTTGATCACCTCCTAAAAACTCTGTCTCCAAATATGCTCACATGGAGGATTAGAACATCAACATGTGAGTTTTGAGGGAACACAGTTCAGAGCATAACAACCCCATTTCCAATCAAATTCATTAGTATACAGATAGAACATATAAAAGAGAAAAGATCGTAGAATCTATCAATTTCAGAAAGAACAGTGGAAAATTATTGGAGAGGCCTAGCCATTTTCAAACAGTTGAGAAGAATAGCTAGAAATTGTGAATTATGAAGTCAGATGACATTTAATTGGTATTAAATTAAGAAAGGAAGAACAAATAATAGGTACCCCTTTTTTAAGAATGAAGAGTATATCAGAATTGTGTTCATAAATGATAAGTAAGATGCCCATGCTTTCCCTAGAAATAGGCTTGTAAATTATAATTTTTCTGCCTCCTATTTATACTTGGTTTTTACTTGGTGTGAAATTTGCTTATATTTAACTTCTTTTACTTATATTATAGTATTGCTTTCTTGAATCATGGAATAGGATTTGTGTTTGTTCATAAACATACAGGAACTGAACTCCCTTAAGTGTCTATTATAACTTACGATCATAAAACCAATGTCATATTTTTTCAAGTATGATTTTTATGGTACCATAAAAATTAAGAATTCACATTAGGAAATAGAATTCTTTAATTTAGCAACTCTTCCTTTAATGTGTACAGGTGAGATTCACTTCACTGGCATTAGGAGCAGCACTGACCACCGTTGAAACTGGCTGTGTGGCCTTAGCAAACAGTTGTCAGAATATTTCTGGTGGACTCTGGGGAACTGTGGTGAACATTCTCCTGGACCAGTGGGAATGTAGTATGGTGCGCCGGGAGGTATGTCTATCTTTTTAGCACCTTCTCCCTTGTTTCCTTAGAAATTTTTTGTAGCCGGGCTCAGTGGTTCAGCCTGTAATCCCGCGCCTTTGGGAGGCTGAGGTGAGTGGATTGCCTGAGCCCATGGGTTCGAGACCCGCCTGGGCAGGCGAGACCTCATCTCTACAATAAATCAAAAAATTTAGCCAGGCGTGGTAGCGTGCGCCTGTAGATCCAGCTACTTGGAAGGCTGAGGCGGAAGGATCGCCACACTCCAATCTGGGTGACAGAGTGAGACTCCAACTCAAAAAATAAAAAAAAAAGAAATTCTTTGTGATTGTATCTATAAACTGTATTTGACTCCCCGTTCAGTTTGATGGATTGACTAAATGTTCTATCTGCAAAAACCCAAATAAAATGGCAGTAGAGAATCTAAAAGAGATTAATTCACAGTAAAAATTGGAGTCCTTTATTTTGATAAGATCAAATCAGAATATACTATTTTAATGTGAATGCTTCTAATTTATTGCCCATTGAAGGATAGTTCACAGGAAAAAATTGTTTATAAACCATGTTAGCATTTATGGGTCTCTAAGGTTTATAAAACTTTAGTTAAAGGTATGGGGCTGTCAAAATAAATTTTTGTAGTATTTATCATGTAACAAGAAAGCAAAAGTAAACCCTAGTTTGATTCTTTCCAAATAGTTTGTGGTTTTCTTTTTATTGCTGTTTTATTAAAGTGATGTTTCATGCAAATAGTTTTAAAGGAATAATCAAATTGTACTTAGGGGCTTATGAAGAGAACAGTAGCTTCTGAGTCTGCCATTTGTCAGTCCTCAGTTCTAAGCTCAGAAGGCTTGTTTTCATGTTACTTGTCTCTATGTGTTTGAGTAGTAATGCTTACAGTTATGACTTCTTGATTTATCAACTTTAAAGCTTTTTATTGATTTCCAGATAAAATGGTTGGAAATGTCATATGGGGGGCCAGCTCCTGCAGAGTTTTAGAGGGTCCCTGGAAGGTGGGGCAGCGTCGGCGATTATTCTGGAGACATAAAGAGAAAGAAAGAGAAAAGGGGAGAAAGAAAGAGACTGGACTCTGTCTAGTGCAGAAGCCGATTCTGTAGTAGGGATAGATATTAAAAGAAAGAAAGATGGAGGGATAGATATAAAGAGGAAGAAAGAGAAAGAAAGAAAGTGGACAACTGTTCAGTGAAATGAGCAGAAGCCGTTTATTGGGACCAACCGTGAGTCTTTTATCCCAAATTTTCACATGTTAAATCACAAGACTTTCACATGAACACAAGGCCAGGTGGATGAGGTGCATCCCCCCTCCCACCCACCAGGTGTTTCCTTAAGCATGAGGAAGGACAATCCCAATTAAATCACAAGACTTTCATGTGAACACAAAGCCAGGTAGGTGAGGGGCGTCCCCCACCCACCAGGCGTTTTTCCAAGCATGAGGAAGGACAATCCCAAAATTATCTCACTGTTCCTCATGCTTGGTTAATGTTCCTCACAAACAATACAACAATTCTAACATCATAATGTTCTAATAATCAATAACTTCTAAAACTTATGCATTCCCAACACCTAATAACTGACTTAAATCCTAATACCTTTCTATTCTGTGCTAATTTTACCTGTACTATAAAAACTCTTAATTATAGCTCAAACTGGTTCCTAAAGAATGTGGCCCAGTCCAAAGATCATGTTGGGCCATTTCCAGGAACAATTGATTATAATCTCTTAACAAAATGGCTATTCTCAAATCCTATGTATCTATCTTAATTTCTATAAAAGTTTCTAATTCCTAATCCTAATATATAAAACTGATTGTCAGTAATAAAGCTTCTAAAATAAAACCCAAATACAAACTGTAAATGTACTAAGGCCAAAACCACAATTAATAGAAAGTGGGAACAATGAAATTTCTAATGTTAGCTGTATTCTTATAAAACCTTAAAGTATCATGTTTGATCATGCTTGAACTAACATAATTCCCTCACGTAGCATGAACTATTCTACAATACTTTCTATGAATAAAATAAATTCAGTTTCTATTATAAGTAGAAAAAACCTGCATTAATTGTAGCTAAAGAACCAGTTTAAAAGAATGCAGCCCAGCCCAAAGTGGACGCTGGGTCCTTAGGAATGTGGCCCAGTCCAAAGTTCATGCTGGGCCATTTCTGGTAACTCCAGATAATCATCTATTCCATCTAAAGCTGGAAACAGCTCTCTAAATGTATACTAATTCTACAAATATACTTTTATAAAGAAGCTTGTATCATATATAAGGCTCCCAAATGTGACCTGAGTTTGAAGTATGTTAGGTTTAAAGCCAAAACTGCAGTCTGTGAGAAACGGGAGCAATGAATCCCTAGAATCAGCCATGCCTGTCATATTCTCAGAACTTCATGCTTAGATCATCAAAGTCCCTGCTAGTGGGTCATGCCAAACAACAAAGAAGGGAGGAGGGAATGGGCCTTCAGCTCCTGAACGCAACCTGGTGATCTCAGGGTCCGCAGCCCACCTGGATCCCTAACGCTCAGGCAGGCCTCCACGGCCGGCTCCCAACAATGTCACTTTCTTAAAATCCCTCATTACTCTTGTTATTATCCCATTATAGCTATGTCATCTTTTAAGTGGACAATCAGGGCTTCTATTTGTATAATTATTTAGCTTGATCATCTTTAGGACCCAGTGTGTTGAGTTGGACATTTGTGGTTTATATTTCTAGTTAGCAAGTTTTTGTTGATAGGCATCCATATGAGAGAGGGAAAAGGTAGGGGAGGTGTATGTGTGTGTTTGTGTGTGTGTGCGCACGCATATGCATGTGTCATGTGAATGCCTGTGTGTATATGTAATCTGTAAGGGCATAATATGAACCTGAAAGTATATTTCTTAAATGCTATCAGAACAGTTCATGCACTTTTTGAATAAAACTAAATTCTGAAATTGGAAAAATATATTTCCTGGTGAAGTATTTTTATATACTGTTAGGTTATTAGCTAGCAAGGTTGTTACCTAACAAGAAATAGGGTTTGATAGTTTTTATAATGACCCTTGGCTTGTGACCAGAGATACGGCTTTTGCTATTAAATTACAATATATTGGTTATTTCAGAGATGACAACAAGATGGCAGTATTGACTTTTTTTTTTAATTTTCAGGCTGCATTTATTTTTCAGAATCTCCTTGTAATACCAATGCCTACAGAAATTGTAAAGGATTATACTTGGCAGGTGGGTGATTTTAAACAATTATCAACCTAGTAGATATTTGTGATTAACTGGCAATAAATTTTCAACATATGTATGTTTCATTATTGATGAAACCATGTAAAAGGCAGCAAGGATCTCTTAAAAAAGAATGTACAAGTTTTTTTATGCTTGGTTATACTTAAAAATTCTTCTCCATGGTGCTCAAAAGGATTTTAAACAAATAATAGTTAACATAATGTTTACAATGTTTTAGATGCTATTCTAGAAACTTAGCACATATTAATTTGTGTAATTGTTTGAATCGTGACCTATTATTATGCTCATTTTATTGGCTTAGAAACTTTAGCATAGAGAGTTTATGTAGTTTGCCTAAATCACACAGCTAGCCGGTGGTACACCTTTGCTTTCAGTTCAGGCATCCTCTTGTCCCCATCACTATATTGCCTCTCTAACAATAATAAACGAATTTGTTTATAGTTAAATATGCATTGATGTTAACATCTTTATTCCTTTCCTTGGTTAATTCACAGTGTGGGTCATAAATGATCTTTCTTTGGTTTCTATTGAATTATTTTTTGATTTCATCTTCTGAATATGATGTCACTAAGTAGCTGCCTAACATTTTTTATGGCTTATGATTTTTAGATAATTTGGAGGGTACAAAAGTATACTCACTGGGAAGATATGCTCTTTTTCTACCCTTTTACTTACCCACATATCATCATCTTATAAGTTCATATTCATCATGCTGTCATACCTCCCTCCTTAGGATTCTGTACAGATCTAAGGTTCTTCCTTAAGATCCTGTACAGATCTAAGGTTTATATTTAATCAGAATACTCCCTTAGAGGAATTAGTACATCAAACTGAGCTGCAGCAAGGACAGGTTCCAGGGTACCACCTGAAGCATGAATCCAGCTGGTGCTCAAGGCCCAATTGCATTTCATTCCTGGAAGATGTACTTCTCCAGACGAAACAAACCCATGTTTACTCTGCCAATTATTATAAACTCCAAGCCACTTTTCCTCTGGTTCCTTGTAATTTCTTGAACATTGCCTTCTGATCATGGTTGCTCATTACCAATTTTTAATAAAACCACAGGAGACAAAATTAGAAGGAATTTATAGTGTCATATTAATAGTGTAGTTGTTTTGATAAAATGTAGTTATCCAGTGACTACATTTTAAAACATGTTTCTGGTCAAATACAAATCGTCTCCACTCCTAATGTTAAGCTGGTGACATTTGTACTTGGTATACTTAGTGATGTACTGCCAATGAATTTTATATTATTGAAATAAGTATAATATAAAGGCAAGGGTACTAAGATTTCTGGGTTATATTAAAGCTTTGGGACCTTATAGTGTAGAGCGCCATATATAGAAATTCATATTTTTGTCTTACAAATTAAATAGTGGTTCCTATTTGTTGATGACACACTTATTGCAGTTTGCTGATTTTGTTATTCTCCAGATTTCATTATGGAAATCATTTTCTACTAAAAAGGTGAAAATAGTGGCTTAAGTGAGCTTTTGGAGTTTTTTGTCTTGCCTAAGTTGGTCAAAATAAAAAAAGTTGGAGAGCCACTCCAATCCCAAATAGTGCTTAATAATGAAACTTTTGCTAGTCTAAAGAAAAGTTAGAAAAATAAAGGCAGTATTGCATTTTCCAAAAGAAACTCTCTCTTTTAAAATCTTTTCTTCCTCTATTAAAATGTTTTTTTTTTCTTTTTGTATCTTTAGAGACGAGGTCTCACCAAGTTGCCCAGACTGGTCTTGAACCCATGGGCTCCGACAATCCTCTTGCCTCTGTCTCCAAAGTGCTGGGATTACAGGCATGAACCACCGCACCCAGCTCTATTTTTTGTTTTTAAGTGTTCTCACTTAGCGGGATAGTTGGTAACAAAGTACAATTTTATAGAAGTTTAGTGGTATCTGAAGTCCCAAAGTGAAAATAGCTGCTGTAAGAAGGGAAAAAGATGGTTGTCTTCAAGTATAGATAATGGAGTTTTGTACTCTTTGAGAAGTGACTTTTGCAAGTTTGTTATATCCAGGAAGAAGGAGCTACATATCCAGTATTTTATAATTAAAGTCTTTGGTAGAATTATGAATAATAATCATATCCCAAAAATGTTTACTTATATTGGTCTATCTTTTATAGTATTTTGGAGAATATTACATGAAATAGCATGTTTAGGAGCCTTGTTAAACTTTTATTATAGTTGAGTTAAATATTTGTTTTTTTAAACATAAATAATTGCTTTTAATTACTTGTACTGTCTTTTGAAGGCTGCAGTCTGAATTGATGCCCCCTAGTACTCTCGTTTCATGGGAATTTCGGCAACATTCTTTTTACAATTACTACCCATTTTTCAATCCTTCTTCCACACACCAGCATAAATTCCTATTTCTTGTTACTATCTGGAATTGCTGTACTGCTGAGTATTAATAATATGGACATATTAATTATGAATTTTATAACTAGTTGGGTTCCCTTTCCTGGCAATTGTTCAATGCCAGGAAGTTTAGAACCCTCTACTCAACTGTGACTTTTCCTTATATATATATATATATATTTTAAGATGGGGTCTTGCTATGTTGCTCATGCTAGTCTTAACTCCCTGGGCTCAAGCGATCCTCCCACCTCTACTTCTTGAGTAATCTGGGATTATAGGCACATACCACCACACCTGACCAGTGTATACATTTTAAGCTTTATTTCTGGTTTCCCTTTTTTCATACCTCTGTTTTTTCTTTATTTTATTCCTGATATACTTTCACTATCATGTTAAAACTTACCTTTCCTAGTAATAAGCCTTAAATCTTTTCTGGAACAAGGTAGGGATTAAATAATTTTAAACAATTTTTAAAATATTTAAAAAAATATTTTCACTAACCACTACAATCTATTTTAATCTTCCTCCAAAAGACACTGACATTTAATGTCTTTACCATTAAATTCATTTTTTTCCCCATATACTATCTTTACTGCCTTATCTTATTTCTTACCATTTAACTTAAACTTTCTAAAGAGAATATTTGTTTCTGAAGGTTAGGGCCATAATTTTTATGTGTGTGTGTATATATATGTTTTAAAGTTTTAAAACAAAGTTTATTAGAAAAAGAAGAGAGAAAGAAAGGAAAGCATACCAGAAACGGCATCCATAACTTTTATATTTTATTTATTTATTTATTTATTTATTTAGTCAGAGTCTCACTCTGTAGCCCAGGCTGGAGTTCAGTGGCACACTGCTCACGGCCACCACAGCCTACACCTGCTGGACTCAGGGGATCCTTCTGCCTCTGTAGCTGGAACTACAGGCACTATTGGCCACCATGCCTGGCTAATTTTTCTTTGTATTATTTTTATTGTAGAGGTGAGGCCTTGCTAAGTTGCCCAGGCTGGGCTCGAACCCGTGAGCTCAGGCAACCCTCTCTCACCTCAGCCTCCCAATGTGCTAGGATTATAGGTGTGAGCCATCACGCCCAGCCACTTTTATATTTTAAAAAATGTTTTTTTCAACCCCTTCTATAGAAAAGGCAAGTGCTCTATCAGTCTTGACTGATTCATTAAAATGTGGAAAGCATTCAAGTTATCCTCTTAGTCTTAATATCATTAAGTAAATAAAATTTAAAATAACCTTAATTTTTATAGCATAATTCCTCATTTATTTTTCTACAGATACAGACATGTACTAGAAGTAGGGTGATCACAAAGGTGAGGAGCAGATAGAGAGTGCATTTTAGCATGACTCCCCTTGGCACTCAGCATCCCTAACAGGGACCCTGAGGGAGGCTTCTGCTGGGTATGAGAACCAACCCAGTTTTTGCTGGGTCATTTTTTGGTGTATCATACTATGTTATATTCAGGTGTATCATACTATGTTATATTCAGGACATATTTGATATTTTTTTAGAGGAGTGTTTATAAACATTCATCTTGTTCTTGAGTAATCTCAGCCTCATCAAAGCTACATTCCTCTCTCAAGAAGAGGAAACAGAATCAATGTCCATGTGACTTAAAACCATATTGTGGCCCCCAACTGTTCAGTGTTTTTTTACCGGTTTCCTACAGTCTGACTAGGAGTTAGGACTCCTGAATGTGAATGGTTCTGTTGCTGGGTTTAGTTTGAGAACCAGTGTCATAAATCCATATCCTTTGTGACTTTAAAAACCAATCTTAGTTGATTATAATAAAAAATCAATTAGAAAAAGTACACCTATTGATCTGAGAGGGATTATTGATGTACTTTGTTTTAGTTCACTTTAAACACTTGTTGAGTGTATAGATGTTGGAGTTTCACAGATGGTCAGATTTAGTCCTCTGGGCTTATGCTCTGCAGGGAAAGACACATAACCTGGGAGCACTGTTGTAATATGTATGATGATGGTAGCTCATGCATAATTATTGTAATATTGAAGTTTTTTTTCCACTTGAAAATGTTACCACATTTAAATGTAAGAGTAATTTCATGCACTTAAATAATAAAATGGTTTTCAGTTTGTGCTGTAAACACACCTGTTCATGCTTTAACTTATTTCCATGTTTGTGATAGGACTTTGAATTGGCAAATACAAGGGAGAACCCTGAAAAAGCCAGAATTATCTTTTGGAGAGTATACCCCTTGTAGTACATTTGGAATTTGTTCCTTTGGATCAAAGAGTCAACCAAAATTTTTATCTATAAGTTTTGAGAAGGCTGCAACACAATTTGTGGAAGAAACATCCCAAGTTGTGACAACAGATGACTGGTTCTTCCACCATGACAACACACTTTCCTAAAGGCATTGAGTGTTCAGCAGTTTTTGACCAAAAACCATATGACCCCCATGTCCCCACCCTCCCTGTTCACCCAGTCTCACCCCAAGTGACTTTTTAAAATATATATATCCCAAGCACCTCTTTTTTTGTTTCCCCGGATGATAAAAGTCCTCATAGGGGAACATTTTGCCGATGTGGAAGAGTTGAAACAAATGGCAGAAGCATTAAAAGGCATCAACATTGACAAGTTCAAAAACTGTTTTGAGCAGTGAAAAAAGCATCTTGATAGATGTATTGCATCAAACGGAGAGTACTTTGAAGGTGACTGAAGTCTAAACATCTAGGAATAAATACATAATTTTTTATAAATAAATTTCATGTTTTGGAAACCCCCCCATACACTTTATTTTTTAATTTTAATTTTTTTAAAAATTTTGAGTTGGAGTCTCACTCTGTCACCCAGACGAGTGCAGTGGCCGCTCCCGGCCACCGCAGCCTCGACCTGCCAGGTTCTGGCGATCCTTCCGCCTCCACCTTTCAAGTAGCTGAAACTACAGGCGCGTGCTACCACACCCGGCTAATTTTTGATTTGTTGTGGAGATGAGGTCTCGCCAAGTTGCCCAGGCGGGTCTCGAACTCATGGGCTCAGGCAATCCACTCACCTCAGCCTTCCAAAGCGCTGGGATTACAGGCTGAGCCACCGAGCCCGGCTTCACTTTATTTTTTTAAAAACTTTTTTGAAAAAAGTTAGATTTATTGAAAAGTTGCAGGAACAATACAATTTTCATATACTTTTCACCCAGATTCCCCATGTGTTATTTAACACATTTTCTTTTGCTCTGTCTAGCATCTTTTTTTCTGAAGTGTTGGAGATTCTTAGACATATTGCTTCTTTTCCCCTAAATACGTAAGTGTGAATTTCCTAAAAACAAGGATAGAATTACAATAATTATTACCAAAATTGGGAGATGGTTCATTTTCCAGTTGTTGCACACCTGTTCCTTATAGCAAAAATAAATAAATAAATAAACAATAAATACATTCAGTCCTGGATCTAGGATCCAGATCAGAAATACACATTGCATATAGTTATCATACCTGTTTGCTTTCTGTTATCTGAGATAGTTTCCAAATTTTTTATATTTATGACCATAGCATTTTTGAATAGTACAGGTTATTTATTTTTTGTGGTATCCTTCGACTGGATTTGTCTTTTTCTCATGGTTAGATTTGGACTATGCATTTTTGGGAGAACCATAGAAGTGATGTGTTCTTCTCAGTGCATCATCTCAAGAGATATAATATCTCTTTTTCACTGTTTGTGATATTAACTTTGATAACTCAGTTAAGATAGAGTCTGCCTGTTTTCTCCATTGTGGAGTTATAATTTTCCCTTTGCAAGAAGGTGCTTTGAGACTGTGTAGATATCTGTTTCTCATCAAACTTTCTTTCACTAGTTTTAACTTTCATTCGCAATTCTTGTCTGAAACCGTTGTTGCTGAATGTTACTAAATGATTTCTAATTCCATCGTTTCTTTCAACATTTTGTCACATTCTACTGTAAGGAAGAACTTTTCCTTTTCATCTATTTATTTATTCACTTATTTATATCAGTATGGGCTCAAGGATTTTTAGTTTGTTTTGTGGGTTATAATATATTTATATTATTATTTGTTTAGATGTTCAAATCATTCGAGCTTTGATCAGGGGTCTCTTTATTATGACTCTTGTATTCTTTTAACATGTCTTTATCAGTCTTTGAGCATTTCCTTACTTTCTGTTATAGCAAGGTCAGATATTTGCTCAAAGGGCTCTGATTTCATTTCATGGAGAAGATTTAGAACCCCAAATCTGGGTTCTAGATATGTTCATTGTTCCTGGGCGCCATTTCTTGCATACCCTCTCAGTGGACAAAGCTAGTAACTCTGTGTGTGTGTGTGTGTGTGTGTGTGTGTGTGTGTGTGTGTCTTTTAGTCAACTCATTTATAGTTATGGTAGTCATTGTTTTCATAGTTTATGTAATTAATATTTTAATCCTTTACTGTATCATTATGAGTATTTCCACAAAACAATGAGTACTTGGTAAAGTGATCTCATTGGAATGATATTCATAACTTGCATGTAGTTAAGGATTTCTAATGTATTTAGGGCCATTTTTTACAGTCTTTGGATTAGATTATAGCATCTTCACTCGTTATATATCAAAACAACAAAACAACTCTTTTTTTCTTAGAAATAGTAGTTCTTTATTGTTCTTCTTACATGTAATTCTTATTTTGCTTCTGTTTCCTTTTCAATCATAGTCAATGGGCATATTAGCACTGTGACAGTGGGAATAAAATATGTTTTAAAATTAATATTTTAATTTATTGTATTCTCAAGAAAAATGTTTTCAAATTAATTGGCACTTCCTGTTACATCATTAATTTGCAGTCTTTGTCAATTGTTGATAATGACACCTGGTCACTTGAAGAGTTTTCTTTCTTTGCATACTGCCCTTCTCAGCTCCCCCTAGCACTTCAGCAGATGATCTGGCAGCCCTGGCACTCACCTGAGGGCAGGGCTGGTAAAGACATAGATATCTTGAGACAGAACAATTAGACCCAAGGGTGCTGTTTCCCCACCATGCCAGAAGACAACGCCATCAATTATTGAAGGATCTATGGAACAGAGCCTAGTGCCTGTATGAAAGACTGCATTGTTCTGGCCCTTGCACAATTAGCTGTCTGTGAAAGCCTGAGTCAGGTCATCTTTTGTGCATATGCTGGGCTTGTTTCCATAGCCATGAATAAAGCTCTGTTGGTAGTATTCCATTGCCACTAGGAAGTTTTGGCAAGTTGAGAATGGGATTCAGGCTTAATGCTTAGTTAAAAGAAATCAAGTAAACAATAAATAATGGTTATATAATATGTACTTGTTTCAGATCACTTTGCTTTCTTTTGAGAAGTTAAAAATATTTTGAATGAATTAGTTGTTTGAATTATTTAGAAGGGATTTTGTTTTCTAGTAATACATATAGTTAAAAGAGTTCATAGAGCTTATAGTGAAATTCACTACCCGTCTCCATTCACTGAGACAGCTTTACCTCTCTGATTTTAATTCTTTAGGGAGTATCTAAATACTATATTTGCAAGAATATGTTTATTCATTTACTACCTCATAAGGTTTCAACTCATTTATTCAATCTCCTGCCAACGGAGTTGCATTACTGTTCTTAGTTTCTCCTTTGGTCACCCTGCTATTGGTTTTCTCACTCACACATCATATCTCTTAGTGCCCCATTTAGAAGAGGGAGAGGTGGCTGAGATATTCCTATCCTTTTCTTTCCCAATTCTAATGCTAATCTTTTACAGTTTTTTTTTTATTAAATTTTTACTTTGTGAGGGTTGATTATGTTTACATTCTCTTCTGAAGTCTGATTTTTATCTGTAGGTTGACTAGAAATTGAAAACCAGTAATTCACTACAGAGTTACTTACCGCTCTGGTTATACTCTTATCTCTGCTTCTAGTGCCGACCCATCTAGTACTCAGAGGAAAAATTTCCTGGTACTTATGTGTATGTATGTATATATTTGTATGTACATGTGTGTGCGTGTATCCATATATATATATATATATATATATATATATATATATATATATAATTTAAAATATTGATTTGGGTTTTTCCCCCTTGGAATTTCCGTTTTTCTTGTATTGTGAGTCCCTATCATGTCTCAAATTCTAAGCTCTTAGTCGTGCTTTCTCTTCTATTATTTCCTCAGAATGATTGTACTTCTACCCTATAACAAATGCGTGAGAGAGAAGTCTCATGAGTTCTTGCATTTTTGGAAATGTCCTGAATCTGCACTGGACTGATAGTTTGGCTAGTTACCGGATACTAGCTTGAAAATTGTTCCTCTTAAGAATTTTTCTCCACTGTTTCTAGCATCCAGTACCGCTTATGAGAAGTTGGATTTTCATCTGATTCTTTTTGCTTCTTTATGGCTTTTTCTTTTGTCATCTTCTCTTTATCTCTGATGCCCTAGAATTTTATGATTATGAATCTTTTTCCATTTCTGTTACTTGACATTCTTAAGTTTGAAGACTTGGATGTTTTTAATCTTTTTTGCACTGTAGATCTTGTTGAAGAAATTGTGTGATAAAGCAGTGTCTTTCTCTTTTTCTCTTCTTTTCCTATAGGGCCCCTGTGTCCATGATGAGGACTCTGGCCTGTCACTTATAGGAAAACCTGCCCTTCAGGCTCTTTTATATCACTGCCGTTTTTACGAACACTTGAATCAGATGGTAAAACATTGTTACCTAGGATTGTATTTGTTTGATTTGAATTTTCCTGCTTTTGTTGGAACTTCAGAAGGCAATGATTTAAATGGTAAGTACAAAATCTTTATATTTTTATTTTTATAAAATGTAACTTTTAACCCTTTGCCCTCAGGTGTTCCCTTTGAGGGGACATTGTAAATGTAGCAAACCACTCGGATGTCTCTTATAAGGGGACATAAAGAGATTGCTGGTGATTAAACAAGAAAGAGATTCCTGGTGATTAAACTTACACCAGTGCAGATTTTTCAAAAATGTATGTTTTCTTGACGTTCTTCAGATTGCACAAAACAAATAAAGAGATGAAGTATATACTGAGATGTGATTGATCAGTTGGGTAGTGGTTTTTAGGAATCACAAATGTTTCCTTCCAACATTTTCTTCAAACAACAAACTAGACAAAAAAATTACATATTCTTAATGTGGGAGGAAGAAAATAAGACTGCATTGTCTGCTCGAAAAACACCAGGTGGAAGACATCAAACAAATTACCATTGCACAACATGTATCAATGAACCTGCAATGCATGTCATTGATTGTTTCACACATTACCACATGTTGGAAAAATATAAGATATAAACTTTTGATTTTTTTGGACGTAAATAAGTTTCTCAATGTCCAAAATTCCATTGTAAGCCAAATATCAATAATAAAATAATTGGTTCTAACACTAGAGTATTTAGCATGAAGTGATTTGTTTTTCACTATTTTGTAAAGAAGTGTGGTTGAGTTGCAAGTGGGTGATCCACGAGATGTCTCTGAGTGAAAGGGCTAAAAAATTGTTACGAAAACATAGGTTGTTTAAAATATCTGGAAGAAAATGAAAAGTACACAGAAAAAACATTCAGCCCCAGTCCCACTATCCAGAGAATACCCTTGTTATATTAGGGTATATTTTCTTCAGGTCTTTCTCTATATAGTTTTTGTTTGTTTCATGTAATTGTGTTTATACCTTATGTACATTTTTGTATTTCCTTTTCTCACTAAACATAGCCTAAGCATTTTTCTGTTATAAATTCTTCATGGAAACCATTCTTGACATCTTATTAATGTTTCATAAGTTATTTTAGATCCTTCAGTAAAATTTTCTAATTTCTTTCTCTATTAATATCTGAAACTATTTGGAACTTTTATTTCTATGAAGTCTCCAGTTTTTGTCATCCTTCTTATGAATGGTACATTTTCTTACTAAAATTTTAAATTCATTTTGCTAATGTATCAAAAAACTATTTAGTTTTGGTGTGTTACTCATTTACCAAAATATTTTGCTGAAACCTTTTTTATATCTATTCATTTGTAGATTGTCTTAGATTTGCTAAGTATAAGATCTTAGCAATAAAATAATAATCATATAATAAATAATAAAAGCAGCTTGTATTTGTAAAGTAAGTTAAAAAAATTTTTTTAGACTCTTGAAATAATTTTACACTTACAGAAAAGATTTAAGAATAGTACAAAAAAATTCCAAAACAAAAATACAGTTAACATTTACTGTATTTACTTACCTTTTGTGTGTGTAGATAAAATTATTTATATACATATCTATATGTATTTATATATATTTTTCTGAGCCAATTAAGCGTAACTTGAAGAAATGAAGTTTTTTTGCTTCCAAATAGTTGTGAATTTATGATTCACTTTTCTGTTTACTTCTTGGAGGAATTTATAAGAAAATGACATTTGATGAAAATTTGAACATTCTAAATAGATATCCCTATTAGGAAAATAACTCATTTGATTGTTTGAGTTTCTCTGGATCAGTTGCTTAAAGCATGACCCTTGCACTAACAGCATTGACATCTTCTGTGAGCTTGTTAGAAATGTATACTCATGGTCCCTACTCGGAGTGAGGGTATCAGAATCTCTGGGACCAGGGCTCAGGAAACTGCTTTGACAAGCTCTCAATGATTCTTAAGTACATTACAAGACTCTTTTCTTAGGGTTTTTTTTTGGTTTTGTTTTTGTTTTTTAATAATGGTCTATCTCTAAAGCCAGATTTGTGTAAGTTTTTTTTTCCCTTCTTTAGTTTTTGGTTGGTTTCCTGTAATGAGTATTCTTCTCATTAATTGTTATATTACCCAGGAGAATGCCTGTGTTAATAGTTTTCTTATTGCAGGTTTAGATGACTCATTCAAGTTTTGGAGGGCTCCATCTAGGATATTCAGTCATGATCGAGATCCAAGTTCTCTCTCTACCTCAGAAACAATGGTACTTGTAAAGAATGTATAAATGCTTAATTTTGAGTATCTAAAAAAATCTGAGTTTGCATGGTAGATAAACAAGAATACAAAGTATAAGGTTATGAATATAACAGCTATGATTTATCTGAAGTGCTTTCTGTGTAGAATTCTGCCATTTATTTATAATTAAATAATTATAATTAAATAATATATTTAAGTTATTGTATTTAACCTGTATATCAGCCATATAGTGTAGACTTTTTTTTAACTTTTCCATATAAGCAAGTCACTCAGAAATTAAGTGACTCTGTGATCATTAATGCTACAAGCATCCACTAGAGTTTGAAGTAGGATTTGCCATGCTCCAGTATAGCTATACTGAATATCCCTTTAGTTGAGAGTTTTCAACCTCTCATTCCTACATTTTTTGATAGTACAAAAGTGGTAAAATGTTTATCGCTGTAACTAGTAGAAGAGAACAAATCCTATATGATTAAAGATATGTAATTACCCTGTAATTATGCTTAAAGGAAAGGCAATATGAAGAAAGTTGACCCATTCAAATAATTTCAGTATGGTACTGACGACTTTAAACACATTTCTAAATACTTGAAAAAGACAGAAGCTTGTCTTGCTTATCTGAAATGTCTGATATTTTTATGTGCCTGTGTGTGTGTTTTTCTTCCTTCCTCTTTCATTCATGCATAAGTTGCTTTTTTCCAAGAAAGCTTGGGATGCTAAGTATTAATAATGACTGATACTAGTTTTCAGTTTTTTACTAGCATACAGAATCATTTACTCTCAATTGAAAAACAATACATTTAATTTTAAAGTGTTTCTTGGAAGAATTACTGTGTTGTAGAACCCATTAGGAAGGCAAAGATTTGGTACCCCAGCTTCCAGGAGTAAATATGAGAATACTGAATAATAATAGACATTATAACTGAAAGATTATGTTTAATCTGTGTTCTACAGTTTCTCAAAAGACTAGTACTTTTTGCCATAATTTTAAGAGTAATTTTTTTTCCTAGATTCAAAAGAGAAGTATTTGTGTTTAATGCTAAATTGGATGTTTGTATGGAAAAGTAAGATAATTACCCCAGATCCACTAGATGGCATGCTTTTCTTTCCAACCTAGAAATAGTATGTATTTTTGTCTCAGCAAGATAAATAATTTGATTAAATGCTAAAGCGAGTTATATTAATTGATTATTTAGTTCACAAAATGACAGCATCAGTATGTGTGTAAATTTTCTTAGGTTATCCTGTTTGTTAAAAGGGCTATAGACTAGTCTGGAAATCTTTATACATTCTTCAGTTCTTTGCTTATAGTAGGTACTCTATAAATAGTAATTACTTTGAATTATCTCAGCTATTTAGCAGATGACACTCAAGTTGTATTTATTCTATACAAGAACAACTAAGTACAAAAAGCAAAAGCAAGTAGAACTTCATGCATACCTTTGTTTTATAATAATATATAAATCTTACAGATTAGAATACTAGGTTTTTGGAGAACATTTGGGTCTATTGTAATTATTATTAAAAATAGAAGCACCTTCACCAATGTTAAGATGTTTTACTTGTTTGTGTTTGGCTACCACAAAATTTTAGAAATGTATGCCAGTGAAATCTATTTTTTAAAAAAGAATTTTGATATATAGTTCTATTTAAGATTAATTTTTTATTATTTTTTCCTAAAGACTACTATATTCTGTTGGAATATTTACAGAGTCTACTTTTTTCTTTCTTTCTTTCGTCTGGGGGAGGAAGTATTTCCAAACAGAAGTTTTAGAATTGGTGACTTTTTTTCACAAAAATAGTCTAATTACCCTAATTCTACTGGTTATCATAGTTAAGTATTCTAGGAGCCCATCAACATCAGTGTAACAGCTAACGTTGTTATGAGAGGATGCATTTGATTACAGTGAATTTTTTTTTCCCCGAGGGTAACAATTTTAAAATAAATATTATTTTAAATTGACAGATTATATACATTTGTGGAGTAGGGTACAATGTGATGTTCTGATATATGTATACAATGTGGAATGATTAAATCAAACTGATTAATATATATCACCTCACTTGCCTATCATTTTAAGTTCCCTTTTATTTTTAGTTTATTTTGTAGTAAGATATTTTATATTTACGAAGTCATTTTGAAATATACCATACATTATTATTGACTAAAGTTAGCCTGCTGTGCAACAGATCTCAAAAATGTAACAATTTTAAAAATAGTTTTATTGAGATGGTTCTTTCAACTTGTTTACCCATTTCTTGATATGTGATTTACAAGTGCACCTGCCCACACCGTGCTAAGTGTTCAGCAATTTTTGACCAAAAATGGCCTACCCCCACGCTCCACCCTCCCTATGCACCCAATCTTTTGTTTCTCCAGATAAAAAAAGTCCTCAAAGGGAAACATTTTGTCTATGTGGAAGAGGTGAAACAAAAAACAGCAGAAGCACAGAAAGGCATCAAAACTGACAAGTTCAAAAACTGTTTTGAGCAGTGGAAAAAGTGTCTCCATAGGTGTATTAAATCAAATGGAGTATACTTTGAAGGTGACTGAAGATGAAACATTTAAGAGCAAACACAATTTTTTAAAGTAAATTCCAAGGTTTTGTTGGGTCCCCCTTATATATTTGTTTTGTTTATCTCAGATTTGAAAAAAGATTCAATTTTTTATTAATTGGCTTGTTTTTCCACTTTATCTTTCTAAGGAGAGCATTATCTTTTGATTTGGTTCATATCATCCAATGTGCTATCAAAATACCAAGTTAGGGACTTTAATGCTATTACCTAATGAATATCATTAGTTCAGTTTTTTGGCAAACTTTGTAAGGATTGGGACCTGTTATGTTTTATAAACTACTAATAGAGTAAGCAGACTGTCATTGTTACCTTGGGGGCATTGCCCTTGCAAGTGCCTTCTCAGAAGTGGCTTCTTTCCAATTCAGTGTTCTCTTCCTGTAGGTTAGGAGTCAGGCGTTAGTTACTGCTTTTCCTCCTGAAATCACGTTTACACTTATTTGAAGTATCCAAGGTGGATAGGTATTTGTGTCTACTGCATATCAGTGTGCAGCAATAGCTTTATAACTAAAATTTGGTCTTTTCTGTTGCTCTTGAGTAGAATTTTGTCTGTATTTTTAAAAATCTGTTTTATCAATTGTAAAAATGAAGTACATGAGATGTCATTTCCTTGTGAAATATGTGATTCAAACTTTGTGGAACACAGATTTAAGAAAACTGGTTATAATTTATTTAATTATTTAAAGATAAATTTCACTCATGAATCTTCATAGTCTTAAAAAAAACCTGAAAATCATTCTTACTATTTTATAAAAAAAAAAAAATTAGGGCTTGGGGTAAGGTCCCAGTCTATGGAGAAGATCCTTGTTCAACTTCTCAGCACCTGTAAATAGACCATTTTTTGAATTTGGAATTATTTGATTCCAGTTGTTGGCCATGAAGTTATACTCCTTCACTTCAAAGCCAGATATGATTGATGCCATAATATAATGTTATAGTCAAGATGCAGCAAGTTTTCTTTAGAAGGAATTATGAAATAGAAAGTGATTTTGTGTCGAAAGTGAAAGTTAAATGGCCTTTAAAAGACTAACCCCTTCTCTCTTATATGTATGTATACAAGCATTTGCAAGAAGATGAAAAGATCTAAATATGTCTTAGGATTCAGTGCCCACTTGGAAGTGTTAAAAGTCTAGTTGAGAATATAAATCATAACTGAACATAACTGAATTCCAAGTTGTGTTGTACTGAAAGCATTAGGCATTCAGACAGTGTATGAGGTGTGGAGAAGAGTGTAGGAAGAAGACTGAAGTTTTATTACCAGAGTAACCTGATAGGGTTGGTCAAGAAAGCTGAGTCAGCTTTTGGATTTGAAGAGGTAAAAAATATAATAGCTATAAAGATAAAGATATAAGGAAGATAAAGACAAATAGAAGAAAAATAATTTTGACATAAATATTATTGGTAGAGCATATAAATACCTCCAGTATTGGTGACCCCAGGAAAACTTGACAAGATGGCAGTTTGCATGATGATGAAGAGAATGGGTACACTTTGTTTAAATAAGTTTCAACTACCTGTGGATTACCCAGAGTCTAAAACATAGTATATTTTAGTTAGAAGGGAAACAAGTGAGATTCTAGTTTCTTAGTATTGTTAATATAGGCCACTGGACTATAGTATAATGAACAAGGATTTTTTTTGGGGGGGGGAGTATGAAAATTTCATGTTGATTCTGTTAATAAACCTTAAATGTTCATGGTTGCTAGTGTTACCTAGGTATTTTTATTCAAATAATATTTAGTATGTGGCATTAGAATAAATACAATGGCAGGTTAAAATAGAATATTGATTCTGTTCTGTGTGCATAGTATATATTATTTTGTAAAGCATTACCCTTTTAAAAAGTTATTTAGCAAGAGGAAATAATATTTCTTTTGGTTTTCTTTTTATCTTGTGCTCACTTGGGTATATTTTGAAGCTTTCCAGGCTAAGTTACTATAGAGTTATAGTAATTACTATCAAATGCAATTATTTAAAGAAACTGACAAAAAATATTTTGAAAAGATTTTAGCAATTTTATTAAGCAAGTAGCTATAACTGAAGTAAATAAAATAGGTTTGGGTCTTATTTTGTATTTATACTAAAATATATTTTCTTACTATCGGTAATAACATGATCATTTCATATAATAAATTTTGATGTGTGAAGAGAGACAACTTCCTGACTTAGAGCTCAGGTGACTACATCCCCTAGTTTGCTGTGTGCTGTTACCTATGTTAACCAAGCGCTGTAAATGGATTTAATTGTTAAATCCTCTCCATTTGAGGATAATACCCTTTTTGCACACACGAAGAACCAATGTCTTGCAGATTTTGAGTATTTGGCCCAAGCTCACAAAGCTATTGGAGAATGAAATAGGACAAGCTCTGGGAAATTTGTACACTTAAGTTATACACAGGGCGGCATAGGGACTGTGACTATGTTGTGGTATTAATCTTCTGCATAAGTGGCCTTCTAGTTAGACACGCAAGAATCTTCTGTCATCTTCTGCTCATTCCTTCAGTGATATTTTCTGGGCTTTTTTTTCATATGATCCAAATGAATTGTGCATTATATATATAATCCATTTGAATCATGAAATCAGTTGAAGTGATTTAAACTTATTGTTATAATTTAGTTTGAATTAATGATTACAGAGTTTGAAGCATACCAAAGCTTTTTGGCTCTTGGGCATAGAGAGAAAGGTATCATTTAGTTTAAAAATGAGCACATGGATGTGATACATATACTCAATGGAATATTATGCAGCCATAAAGAAAGACAAACATATGGACTTTGCAGCAACTTGGATGGATTTAGAGTCGATCATACTGAGTGATCTATCACAGAAACAAAGAGCGGAGTACCATATGTTCTCACTCATAAGTGGACCTTGAACAATTATCATAATACTGTAAGAAAGGGATTGGCAGTAGTGGGAAACTGTCAAGGGAAGGGGGGTCGGATTGGCAGTTGAGGGAAAATGCTAGGGGAGGGAGGGGCATACCTCATTAACAAGGGTACCTGCATAATCAACATTTGTGCACCTAACCCTGAATTGTAACCCATATCTTTATTTTTAAAAAAATGAGCCCATGAAACCTATAAGCCCTTGTTTTAAAAAGTAAATGTTGTCGGGCTCGGTGGCTCAGCCTGTAATCCTGCGCTTTGGGAGGCTGAGGTGAGTGGATTC
>NW_007254931.1:2105-73849 GCF_000164805.1 Carlito syrichta | reverse complement strand
TCGGCTGAGGTGAGTGGATTGCCTGAGCCCGCGGGTTCGAGACCTGCCTGGGCAGCGAGACCTCATCTCTACAATAAATCAAAAAATCAGCTGGGCTTGGTAGCGCATGCCTGTAATTCCGGCTACTTGGAAGGCTGAGGTGGAAGGATTGCCGGAGCCCAGCGGGTCGAGGCTGCGGTGTCCGGGTGCGGCCACTGCACTCCAGTCTGGGCGACAGAGTGCGACTCCAACTCAAAAAAAAAAAAAAAAAGTAAATGTTTTAAAAACATGACTAGATTGTCCACAAATCCTCATTGTCTTCTTTTGTACCCTCCCCCCTTTTTTTTGGTAAATGAAATAGGTATTTAGGCACCAACACTGCTTTTGATGAAAGAGGATGAAAGTACTATAAAATCATTTTGACAAATAAAATGTTCAAGTTCTAACTTAGCTTTCAAAAAGATTTAAAGTGTCCAAAGAAATCTTTTGTTTCTGTAAAGCAGATAGAAAAATAAAATCATTTTTGAACATTGATGGATTTTGCTTACATGACATAAATTGTCAGTTTTTTTAATACTCCAGTTCTATTTTGATGTGGTAAATGACTTTGCTATTTTCAGCTATTTCAAAGGGACTCTCTTAATTGTAGCTACTAATTTTACACCAAAGCGTAATTTAGAAAACTTCTTTAGTTATCAAATCTGCTTACCAACACACTGAAGAAAAATCTTTTTTGGTTTCTATAAGCAAAATTTGAGTCTTTTAAAAATTTCTTATTTATTTCCCCCAGCTTTGCTGAGATATAATTAGCAAATAATATTGTATGTATTTAAGGCATACAACATGATTATTTTACATAATTGTTATCATTGTGAAATGATATCCACAGTCATATTAGTTAACATATCCATCACCTCACATTTAACTTTTTTTTTTTGGTGATGAGAAAACTTAAGATCTATTCTCTTAACAAATTTCAAGTATACAGTACAGTATTATTAACTATATTCACCATGCTATGAAGAAGATCACCAGAACTTATTTGTCTTACCTGAAAGTTTGTACCCTTTGACCAACATCTCCCCATTTCCCCCACCCCTATCTCCTAGCAACCTTCATTATACTAGTTCAAGTCAGTTTTAGACCAGTGGCTTTAAAATAGCACCAATTTGTCTGTTCTAAGAAGCTTTTATTGTCTTCTATGATATCAGTAAGGTAATAAGGCTAATTTTTTATAGGCACTATTAATATTTGTGTATGCCATTTGAAACATTAAAAAACCCTGCTGTTATGAATCAAGAAATGCAATGAATTACAGTTAAAGTAGTATAACTCATTGCCTTTTTAACTTTAAAGCAATGAGAGAGTAGGCTTTATGTGAAAATCCAAAATGGGCTTCACATCTAAACTTTGCTCCTTTGAGTTACTAATTTACATAAACTAACAATTTCTGTAAGAAGAAGTTGGAAAAAATACCATTCAAAAAAATGCTATATCTCCCACAATGTGGAATGTTTTCTAGTTATACTTACTAGTATAATTTTGTTATAAACCATCTTGTTTAAGGATATCTTGTATTTCATTTTCCATTTTGTAACATTAATAAGTAAAATAATTTTCTTTACTGATTCATAGGTGGCACCTTCACTGGGGAGTGCTGAATTTCAACCACTTGTGCCATCAACAACACTTCTATCTGAAGCCTCACATGACCAGTTTGTGGCTGAAGGTATCCTTTTAGGAGACATTCTGGCTTCAAAAAGAAAAATGACAAGTTGGTCTAGACAGATATTTTGAAAGTAAATGTCTAAAGAAAAGATATTAATGAAATAAGCTATAGACCATGATGGAATACATTTAGAATAAATATATCAGAAATTAACAAAGCAAATGCTCTTAACTAGTAAGTGGAATTTGGTTATCAAATAAATAGCCTGATCCAGGATGCTTACTTCTTAGGTAAGCATAGGTATTTGATATTAGAATTGGGGAACTAATGGATATGAGTAAACTACAAATTTTCTCCTCTTTTGGGAAGAAAATTTTATCACAGTAGTCCCTTGAAAGTGAAGAGATTCTGGTCTTCCACTTAAAAGCACATAAAATGCATTGAATCTTTACTTTATTAGAAATGCACAATAAGCAACCTGGGACTGACTTTTATTAATGACAATATATAAATGTTATCCCTTGTATTAAGAACTGCTTCCAATTCTGCTATGCTTCAACTTGTATATATTTTGAAGATTACAACTTAGCTTTTGTTAATTCTAGAGAGTACATAGGCCTTATTCAGTAGCATTAAATTCCTGACTTGAAAGGAGTATCCTGGGGAGAGTGAGAAGGAGGGCTCATCAGAAGTCCAAACCTCGCTTTCATGCAATATACTTATGTAATAAATCCTCACATGTACTCTATGATTATAAAATTTAAAAAATAAGCACAGATGTATAAGTATATGCAGAGAAAATGTTTTCTGAAATATTTAGAAATACTTTCTTAATTAAAATTTTGAATTTTCATTACCATATTTTTTACGATTTCCTAAATAGTATTTCATTTTTTGTGTTTAGTAATTCATGTTAATAATGTGTAAAAGGGTTTAATTGTAGAAAATGCTCATTTGATCTTCTTCAGAACAAAAGAAGTAAACTCATTGTTTAAATGGCTTAGGACATATAATAAAATTTGATCATGAATTTCATCAATGTTTATCTCTAAAAGTGTGTTGTATCACTATTTTTCAACAGCTTAATTGAGATATAATTTACATACCATATGACTCATTAATTTAAAGTATGTAATGTATTCTTTTTTAGTATAGTCAGAGTTATGCAGCCATCACCACAGTCAATTTTAGAACATTTTCATCATCCTACAAAGAAACCCTGTACTCATTAGCAGTCACTCCCTATCTCCCCACATCTTCTGCACTATAGGCACTCGCTAATCTACTTTCTTTCTTTATACACTTGTTTATTTTGGACAGTTCATATAAATGGAATCATACAACATGTGGTCTTGTGACTGGCTTCTTTTTACCTAGTATACTGTTTTCAAGGTTCATCCAAGTGATAGCATATATCAGAACTTCATTTTTTATTGAGAAATAATATTCCACTATATAGATCTATCACATTTACCCATTCATCATTTAATAGACATTTGGATTTTTTTTTTGCATTTTTTTGGTGATTATAAATAGTGCTGCTATGAACATTAATGTACAGGTTTTATGCGGACTTTTTTGGTGTTTTTTTTTTTTTTTTTTTGGTTGGATTACTCTTGATTGAAATTTACTTATTTTCAAGTATTATGCTTTGAATGTGTATTCATGCCCAGTTTTACTGGTTACCAGTCAGTTCAGTGTGGATATTTGACCTCCCCGACAAAGTTTTTCAATCTTTTTTTGTTAAACCTGCAAAAGAATCCTTGAACAGTGCTGTAAGACATTAAATATGTGTTGTTAATGAGCCTAAAGACTAGAGCAAGTTTTTCTTGTTATTGAATGTTTTCTTGAGCTTCATCTCTTTAAAATAGTATCAAGATAAAATATGATTTTTTTTAAGTAATTATGAGATTTTAGCTTCCTCAGCTGGAACATCTAGTGGCATTTCTCAGTGAAGCTGTTTAGTCCTTTAATTTCTTCTATTAATTCTTGATTAACCAGGGAATCATTATGCCCCCAAATGATTTAGTACAGGATGACAAAAGTGTTCTGCAGCATGTACAATAGGGCCAGTTTAGATATCAACATTTTAAAAAATTTAACTTTTGTAAAAGAAAAATTTTTATAAGAAATACAACCTTCTATATTATAAGAAATAAAACCTTTAATAGATTTTCTTATGATCTATAAGTCTCCATTTGATATGCAAAGTTGAAAGTAATCATTAAAAAATAAAAATTTTGATGTGTTTGAACACTGTATATATCTTAATACAATTAACTAGAATAATTTTCTCTAGATAAAATATAAAATTGTATTGAATATATTGAGTGAGTTTAAATTTCTTAAATGCTATGTTCTAACCTCCCCTCTTTGTGGGTATTTTTCTTCTACATGCTTGCTCTAGAAATGCTAAAAACATGTAGTACATATTTTTGTGAATGTTGAAAGATTTCCCTTGAAACCATTTGTACAATTTTCACTGGCATTACCTAAATTTAATTTTTCAATTTTTATTATTTTTTAAATTATTTTTTTAAGAGATGAGGTCTTGCTCTGTCACTCAGGCTGGAGTACAATGGTGCATCATAGCTGACTGTAGCTTCAAACTCCTGGGTTCAAGCAATCCTCCACCACAGCTTCCCAAATTGTTAGGACTACAGATATAAGCTACCATGCCCAACTTTAATTGTTTTCATTTTTATTTGGTTCAAAATATCAAACCTTTTTTGAGTCTTTCTTCAAAGAAAGCTAGTTCATAATATAAATTGATATATATATTTTCAATTTGATTGTCAATTTATTTTGTAAAAATTAAGGAGGACATTTGTTGCTGTGATTTCTTATTTCCAAATCTTGACAAAAGTTGGTATAGTGTGTTAGTGTTTTGAAAAGATGTTAATGTCATACCTCATAAACAAATTACAAGGATTACACAATTACTATGTAGTGTACACTACACAAATTCTTTATATCAATTATCTTTTTTAATTTCACAGCCACTCTAGTTGCTAGTTTCATTTTCTTTGTTCTACAAATGCAGAGAAGACACGCAGGTTCATAAAATTACTAGAAATTGACCTCAGTGATTTACAAAGGTGGTAGAGATGGTGATGGTGGTGGTGATAGTAGGGAGAATAAAAGGTATTTAAAATGAAAAACTATTACAAAGAATAGAACAGACTTAAAACTGTTTCAAGGATGCTAGATACAGCAGATGTAACTGAAATGAAATTGAAGTGTATAAGTCATGAAAAACAGTAAAACAAAGAATTACTGATGAAAATTTATAAGAGTAGGAATTAATGGATTTTTAAAAGATAAAATATATGTAAAACTTTGCCCTAAAACTAGCATCTTACTCAATAGGGAAGCACTAGAAATATTCCCACCATATACACTACTATTCTAATACCTACTACTGTAGGTATTAGAAAAGAGACACCAGTTAGAAACCTAAGAATTAGAAAAGAAGTAACGCTATCTCTATTTTTATATGATATATAGTATGCCGGAATCTTTAAAGAATTCATGATTAAACTACTTGAAACAGTAGATCAGTAAGGTAGCATGGCAAAATTAACATACAGAAATCAGTGCATTTTCTATATATACATAAGCAATTAGAAAGTATAATGTTAAAGAAAAACAACATTTTTCAATGGCAGCAAAGAAGATAAAAATATTAGGAATAAACTTGGTAAGAAATATGCAAAACTCATAGGAAAACTTTTTTATTACTATTATTATTATTATTTAGATTCAAGTGATTTGTTACATAGATATTGCCTGATGGCGAGGCTTGGGCTTCTGCTGAGCCTGTCACCCACATAGTGAACGTGGTACCCAAAGTGGGTAGCTTTTCATCCCTTGTCTCCCTCTCCTTCTTCTTTAGGAGTACCCCAGTGCCTGTTGTTCCCATCCTTATGCCTGTGTGTATACGGTGTTTAGCTTCCATTTATTGGGGAGAACATGTGGTATTCAGTTTTCTGTTTCGGTGATGATTCGCTCAGGATGATGGTCTCTAGCATCATCCATGTTGCTACAAAGGACATGATTTTGTTCTTTTTTATGGCTGTATAGTAGTCCGTGATGCATATTTACCACATTTTCTTTATCCAGTCTGATGGCCATCTCGGTTGGTTTCATGTTTTTGCTTTTGCAGTTAGTGCTGCGATAAACATGCACATGCAGGTGTCTTTTTAGTAGAGTGATTTGGGCTCCTTTGGACATATATCCAGTAGTGGGATTGCTGGGTTAAATGGTAAATCTACTTTTAGTTATAGCAGGAAAACTTTAAAATATTCTCGACAAACATAAAAATGGACATGGACAAATGGAAAGACATCTTTTATCTTTAAATAGAATGATTCAACATCAAAAAAGTATCATTTCTTTCTAAGCCAATCTATAAATAAAATGCAATCCCGATAAGAGTATCAACAAAATAAAAAGATTTCATTAATATGGAAAAAATGAGCATTCAAAAATAACCAGAAAAGTACTTTAACAGGAGACTAGCATTACCCGACATTAAACCATACTAAAAAGCCTATTAAATCAGCTTGTTACTGGCACATGGGAAAACAAATAGAATGGAAAATACATTCTAAATTATAATTAAGTGGCAGCTTAAATTATGAGTGATGCATGACTTTTTAAATAAATGGTGCTGGAAACTGGCTAGCCATTTGAAACAAGATAAAATAGATCTATGTCTCACATCATATATAAAGAATCATCAGGGTTCTGAATGTGAAGATTGAAATCATACAAAAAAAAAAAAGAAAACATGGATAGATTTCTTTATAAAATAGGCATAAGAAAAGGTTTTTTTTGTTTTTTTTTTTGAGTTGGAGTCTCACTCTGTCCCCCAGACTGGAGTGCAGTGGCCGCTCCCGGTCACCGCAGCCTCGACCTGCTGGGCTCCGGCGATCCTTCTGCCTCAGTCTTCCAAGTAGCTGGAACTACAGGCGTGTGCTATCACGCCCGGCTAATTTTTTGATTCATTGTAAGAGATGAGATCTTGCCTGCCCAGGCGGGTCTCAAACCCGCAGGCTCAGGCAATCCACTCACCTCAGCCTCCCAAAGACGCGGGATTAAGGCTGAGCCACTGAGCCCGGCTAGGTTTTTCTTTTTTTTTCCCTCTTCTCTTTGTTTTTTTTTGAATTGGAGCCTCACTCTCACCCAGACTGGAGTGCAGTGGCCGGTCCTGGCCACTGCAGCCTCAACCTGCTGGGCCCTGGCGATCCTTCCGCTCAGCCTTCCAAGTAGCTGGAACTACAGGCATGCACTACCACACCCAGCTAATTTTTTGATTTATTGTAGAGATGAAGTCTCGCCAAGTTGTCCAGGCGGGTCTTGAACCCACGGGCTCAGTCAGTTCACTCACCTCGGCTTCCCAAAGCACGAGATTACAGGCTGAGCCACCGAGCCTGGCCTAAGAAAAGTTTTTCTAGCTATGACTCAAAATCCAGATTTAATAAGAGAAATGATTGACAAATTTGACTACATGCATTTAAGAAATAAATATTGCATGGCAGAAAATACCATAAACAGTTAAAAGACAACTGGCAATGGCATAAATATTTCCAACATAACTCACAGACAAGGTCATATAAACATATAACCTCTACAGCACTCTTAATATTTGAGGGGAAAAGAATGCAAAATCTTCTGTAAAATGAACAGAAGACATGAACAGGTAATGCACAAAAAGGCATAAAAGTAGCACTTATCTTTGAATAAGTACAAATTAATACTACCTTGAGTTACCCTTTCTTATTTATTAAATTTCCAGCAAGTAAGAAGTATTAGCAATATATCCTGTTGACAAGGCTGTGGAAAATGAGCACCTTTATACATTGTTAGAGGGAATGCAAATTAGTACAATCCTTTTGGAAGATAATTTGGCAACATCTAACAAAACTATATATGTTTTTGCCTTTGATTCACCAATTACACTTCTAGGAAATTTCTTTTGATTAATCTCCAACAATATAAAAATACATATGCACATGATAATTTAGTGTAACATTGTTTGTAATTGGAAAATATTGGAAGCAAACCCCCTAAGTAGAAGAGTAGGTTTTTAATAAACATCTACACAATGGAGAACTATACAGCTATTAAAAGAAAGAGGGAAGATGTTGTCAAACTGGTACGGAATAACTTTTAGGAAATATTGTCACATGAAGAAAGGACAGTGCAAAAGAGTATAGTTTATAGTATTTAAAGTTTTCTACTTTTTGTGTATAAAAGAAGGGGAAATTTTAAAATACACATATTTCCTCTTTTGTACAGAAAGAAAATAAAGATCAGCTGGAAACTAATAAGATTCGTTATGAGGACAGGTGGGAGTTAGGCAGGACATGGGAGAGTATGGAAACAGGGAGAAGAGAAGTGATGGGCAAGTGAGTTTTCTCTGTATATACCGTGTGCGGTTTGACTTTTATGGATGTGTATGTTTCGCTTGCTGAAAAGAAAAATAAAACCAAGAAAAATGGGGAAAATAACAGGGACAACAAACAAATTAATCTAGCTGCACTTTTTGCATGAATGACACTGAAGTGAGGACTTGAGTCTTCAAACTAATGGCAAAGAAAACTATATAGAAGCACTGAACTTCAGTTACTAGTTTTATTTTTTGCAGCAGTTTTAGTGAGCAATTTTGAAACGACTTAATATATTTCTAAGACTGGGCAAATAAGTAAATATATTATGGATAATGAATGCCAGGGGTTTTTTGTTTGTTTGTTTGTTTTTTACTTTTGTATAGGGGAATTACAAATATGGAAAGAAGAAAGGTGTTTTAATGGACCATACAAGGTTGAATTAGATTTGAGCTTTCAGTATGAAGTAATGATTTTTAATTTGTAGATTCAGATGTGTGCTTATGTACCCAAGGGTACATACACTTATGACACACTAATAGCAATATATATATTTAGTGCCCAAATCTCGGTTTCCAAATTCCACCCTCCACTTCAGGGATTCAGGGCTCTTTGCCAATATATCTGATATCAGGGCTTAGACTGGGAAAGAACAAACTGAACCTAGAACATTTTGCTGTGCCAGAAAGTAAGGAAACACTCAAAGGTTAGTGGAGTTGTTAATTAATATATGATACATGTACCTTATTTTCTAAAATCTGAATATTGTGGAGAAGGAGGAATCCTTGTACACTGTTTGTGGGAATGTAATTTGGTACAGCCACCATGGAGAAAAATAGGAAGTTTCCTTAAAAACTAAGAATAGAACCTACCGTATCTAAAAGTAAGGAAGTCAGTATACTTAAGAGACATCTGTACTCCTATATTTGTTGCAGCACGATTCACAATACCTAAGATATGGAATCAACCTAAGTGTCCATTAGTGGATTTATGGATAAAGAAAATCTGCTATATATACACAATGAAGTGCTATTTAGACATTAACAAAAAGAATGAAATCCTGTCATATGTGATAATATAGGTGGGCCTAGAGGACATCATTTTAAATGAAATAAAACAGACACAGAAAGACAAATGTCACATATTCTTAGTCATATGTGGGAGGTGAAAAAAAATGGAATTCGTGGAGGTAGAAAGTTAGAATGATGGTTAATAGAGGCTGAAAGGATAGTGAGGAGACTGATAACAGAAGGAATGGTTAATAGGTACAGAATACAGCTAAGTAGAAGATTCCTATTGATCCAGTGTTCAATAGCACAATAGTGCAACTAAATTTATTATATATTTAACAATCATTTATTATTTTCAATTAACTAAAAGAATGGAATTTGAATGTTCCTAACACGAAGAAATGCTAAACATTTGAGGTGACAGATATCCCAATTACCCTGATTTGATCATTACACATTGTATATTTATAACAGAATAACACATTGCCCATAAATTGGTATACCTATTATGTATCCATAATAATGAAAAAATAAAAAAGTTTCATTCTGAAAAAAAAAATCACTAAAAGTATTTTGAATTTGGGAACACCTCTGGCCCCTCAAGTTTCAGAAAAAGGGTTGAACCATCTGTTTGCTCCTCAGTGTCTACGTGCTTGGGGCACAAAGTATATCTTGCCCTTCTTGACTTGGCTCTTCTACTTTTACCATGATGTACATGTACTCACACATGTGGAGGGTGGAGGTGAGAAGTGGTAGGAGCTGGCTGACTCCCTGGCCTCAGGGTTAGGATGAGCTGAGCTCCCAGGGGCATTCCCCAATACCCACCTCATCATTTTCGGGAACTTCTGGAATTTTCCTCTTATTATAAGAAATTGTGAATATTGTACATAACTATAAGGTAAATAAAATAATATTTTAATGCTTATTTTCAATAATAGGTCAGCATGAAACTACATCACCACGGACTCCTCATGATTCATCCCTTTCTGCTCCCCTGCCCAAACAGTGTGTCCTTGTTACTCCATCTCTTCTTTCAGCAGTGTGCGGCCTCTTAGACAATCTCTTGGTGATTGCTTCAAGAGACACTGCAGATGCTTTTCGACAAGCCCATCTCATTGAGCTTCTCTGTAGGTAAGGGAAAAATACTTCCAGTGGGACATGGTAGTGGAGGTGTATTTACCCAAGGGATATCCATGACTTCTTGTGTTCTGGGAACATATCCTTATTCTTTTTTAGGCTTACTAAACTATAAGTTTTACTTTTTGCCAGAATTGTATTGACAGTTTTTATTTTAGACTATCAAAGCACTTGTTTGTGATCTTGACAATTAAAAAAAGCCAGAAAAAAACTCTTGCTTTCTAAAATTCAGAAGTTCTAAGTTTTAATTGTCCTGCAGCACACTTGAGAAATATGGTGCAGTCTTCTTATTTTTAATGGATGTGAGAGAGTTTGGGAATTCATCTTTCTAGTGGTCATATCACAACAATGTCCCTGGGTTGTAAAATTATTGTTGCAAATTCATTTGGAATTATTTTATTATGAGAAACTTAACTTTTCACTAGAAAATATTCTGATAAGATTTTGAGAATCATAGTTGATTCTTTGTGTTTTTATTACTCACTTATCTAATATTAATGAGCATCTGACATAATTTGCCTCTGAATTTCTAATAAAGTATAGTAGACAAGGACTAGATGTTGAATTCAGGTGAATCTAAGATCTAATTTTAGTGTATTCACTCAGTAGCCTTCAGCACTGGGAAAATTACTTTAACCTCTAGAGTGTCTTTAACACCTATTTAATGGGCCTAGTGTGAGGATTAAAAGTGAAGGTATCTAGAATACTCCCATATCTATATTGCTACTTCTTTTTTCTTCCTGACATTCAGTTTATTCTAGCCAAGTAGACTTATCTCCTTTTAACCACTTATTCATTTACATTTCCCTGCCTCTCTGACTGTTTACCTTTGAACACTCACCATCTGAAATATCTTCCTTCTCTTTGCTAAATCAGAGTGCCATCTTTTTCTTTGGAGGATTTTAAGAAAACTACCAAATATAAACTTATTTCATTTCATTCAATTATGAGATTACTTCTTTAACATTTATAATATATAATGAGATTTGAGTTTGTTCTGGTCCTAGTAATTATTTGTCACTTTTCTGCTATGCCTGCTGGGATTGGAAGAGTAGCTACCAGTAAGTTGGCTTTTATCTGAATGCTCCTGCCTTAAGATGACCAGAATGGAACCCTGAGAATATTCTTGTTCTTACGAGTCAGCTAGGAGTCTGATGTGGCGTTAATGCCACAGGGCTGTTAAAGGATCTTTTATGGCAAAGGTTTATCATACTTGTTTTTCATTTTTTATTTTAAAAAATTTGTTTCTTTCACTCCCCCCCCAACTTTCTAAATATGAATGTATTTTCTTGCCAGTGTTTTTGCTATTTTGATTAAGAAAATAACCACCAAGCTTACTTCTATTCACTTGCGATGGGCTGTGTTATGTTTTATTCCGCTTTTAATAAGTCTTCCTTTGATATTTTCTTCAGAACTTTTTGCTTCTCAGCTGTATCTGTCAAAATATTTTCTTGTTTGAAGGTAACCCAGAATACAGTGTGAAATATTTTGGAGTATCATTTTATAAACTTTTTTTTTACTTATGAAGATCCTTTCTCTTGAGTTGTAGCCTCATTACCTTCAGACTTCAAATTCTGATTTATTATTTTTAATAAAAAGTATACTAATCATCTAAAGGTTTTCATTTTCTGACCTCCACAGCATTGCAAATGTTACCTTCATCCAGAAAGGTGTCCAGGAACTCAAGACCCCACTGCCTTCATCACCTCCAGTTGAGCACACTCAGGCTCAGGTAAGTGTCTCAAGCCTGTCTCTTGCCTCATGTCTGTTTGTGGGTTTACTGTAAGTGCCAAAAAATATAAATTCTGCTGAGGAGATACTAACCATAAGGAAAGATTGAAAATTTTTTAGGAGATACATGGTATGATGTGGTTATTTGAAATATGTTACTTAACGGTTTAATATGAACTGTCTTTGGATGGTAGAAAAGAGAAATGGGGTGGAGTTTGAAAGACCTAGGATCTGTTCCTGACCTCATCATTAACCAGTCATCAATGTTTAATCAAGTGTCTAGATATCTTTGAACACCACTTTAAAAAAGAACATTGGTATAGCCTACCTTCCCCTTCTATGATTTTAGGCTATTCCTGTTTTGTCTGATATTTTCACCTAAGTTGAAGTTGTTAAAATACTTGGTGGCAAAATTATGTATATTTTCGAAACCCAATCTGATAAGAATAAATTGATTTTTGTTTCTTCGCAGATATTTACTGTTTTTAAGTTCTTGCCTATACCTGGAGTCTGCATATAAAGCATGCTTAATAATTCTTTGTAGTTGTTGCTAATAGAAATTTTATTTCAAAATCAAATTTTAAGGAGGGCTACTGGGAGCATAGATAGTGAGCAAATCTATGTATGCTCAAAGATGATTAGTTTTTCTCAGAAGAAAAACTAAAGCAGGGGAGAGGAAGTGATATTAGAGTTGGGAGGGCAGGGCTGTTCCACATAGGGTGATCAGAGAGGGCCTTTCAGACAATGACTTGTGACTTTAAGTAACAGAGGAAGCTAGTCCTAAGGACCCCTGAGATTGGGATATAGTTGGGCCATCCAAGAAACAACAAGGAGGCCAGAGGAGCACAGTCAGCTCCGTGAAGGCAGTGCCTTGCTTGCCACTGTGTGCCTCTGTATCCTGAGGATCTCATGTAGTGTGTCCCTGGCAGGAGCTCATTCAATACTTGTGCGATGAATGTATATTAGCTGTAACAAACATATATGGGTGCTTGTTGTGTAATCTTCACATCAATCATCTGAAGTGTCATTAGTGTCTCATTTTATAAAGGAAATGCCAGAAACCCAGAGTGGTGAGTGACTTGTCCACAGTCTCTCACAGTGAGGGGTAGAGCAGGTTCCAAGCTGTGCAGGCTGACCCCAGAGCCCAGAGCACTACCTACTGCAGTGCTTGGCTTTATGTGGATCAAATGCTATTGGTGCTTATATAAGATTATTCACGTATTCCAGAAAATTCTTGAGCCTCTTCTCTACCAGATTCTGTTCTAGGTGCTAGTGATACATGCTTGAACAAAGCAAATGAACACCCATGCCCAATGTAGAGTCTATTTCCTAGGTCCAGGAGACAGAGAGTAAACAAGTAAATAAAATATGAAGTATTTTATTAGATAGTGAAAATGGCATGGGAAAAAATAAAGGAGGAAAGGTAAATGGTATGTCAGCAAGAGGAAAGGTTGCTGTTTTTAGTTAGTGGTCAGAAAAGGCCCCATAAAGATGTTGTTTGAGCAAAAACCTGAGGAGGTAAAGAAACATGCTGTGAATGTCTGTGGCAGAGCATGTGGGCAGACTTCTGGGTGGTGTGGGCTTAGAGTCTTCTTAAGATACATGTGTATGAAAGTCTGTGATGAGTTGGCATTTTTTGGAAGAGGGTCATACACAGAAAAAGAGTTACTTTATCATTTACTAAATGAGTATTTAGTCTTAAATATGATAATAGGCAAAATAGTCGTAGCAATTCAGCTTTTCTATCTCTAATACTTTTTATTGGCTCTTACCTGGCATGGTTTATCTGTTTGTGTTATTATTTCATACATCCAGTGGTCAGACTTGCTATAATTTCCATAGTGTGGGGAATATGAAGTCTCAAAAAAGACTTCACAGAAATAAGCACATTAAATTATACAACTGTTTGAGGAGTTTATGAAGTATAGAGCCATCTTTACTTTAGTATGTCAGCAGGTTAGTTAAAAAGAAGTAGGGCAGAAGAACTATTTTGAAATAGTCTGAGACCATTGACCTCAGAGACACATACCCCTTCACAAGTATAGAACAGTCCCTGACTCTTAATTCTACTCTTACAGCATCAAGTAGGAGGAAAAAGTGTGTGTGTGTGTGTGTGTGTGTGTGTATGTGTGTGTGTGTGTGTGTGTGTGTGTGTAGGAAGAGAGATAGGGATAGAGATTGAGATTGGAGCATAGGGTCGGGGGAGACAGACAGAGAGAGACTGACTGCAGAATCTCTTTATAAAGTTCACTTATGTGGATTGTTTCGTTGCTTGAGGATAGTGGATAAATGAAACATCACAGCTTATTCTTTAATTGTTGCATAGCCAGAGGATTCTTTTTCTAAAAAGTACTTTTGCCAGGTAATATTTATATTATTAACATCAGGCAAATTCAGAGGTGATTTTGTTGGTGATATTGGAGATCTCATTTTTTTCTCTTATAATTAAGAATAGTATTTTTATGCTGAAGGATAGCTGAGGGCAAAAATAAGAATATTTAGCATTTTATTTGTAGCAATAACTAGGCTATCAGGCTAGCCATTTTTCCTACTTGTGCACTTTGAAGAGTATTTTTGCAATCTTTCTTTCTTTACAAAATTATAGATCTTTTGACTTTGCAATATACTTTCTGCTTTATGCAGAATATTGATTCTGTAGTTTAGCTACTTGAAAAATATTTTTTAAATGGAATTCAAAATTTGACTTTGAAAATATTGCTTTGTTGCTATTGTTATAGTTGACAGTGTTAATATGGCCATCAGTGATATGCCTATAATATAAGAAAAATAATGCTTTGTCTGCTATGTATAAACTTTAAAAATTATGATTAATTTGTTTTAGTTATTTATTAATTTGTCTTATGAAAGTAAAATACTGCATCAGTGTGATGGACTAAGATATGTTTTCATGTTATCTTCTTTTCCAACAGGTTTCCTTTCTCCTGGAATACTTATCCTCTTTGTCTAGACTCCTGCAGTCGTGTTTATTGGTGGATCCTGACCTTGTGATTCAGGAAGAGCTTCTGAAACCTCTTATTACTAATATCATTGGAGTTCTCACCATGTGCACTAAAGATGTGTTAGGTAAGCTGTATTTTTTTTTTTTTTTTTTTTTTAGTTTAGGATATAAATGAATAATATTGAGGGGGGAAAAATCTTACTCTGTTCCAGATACTCTCTTCAAGGTTACTTTTGTGAGTTGCTTTTCTGTCAGTATTTTAGAAGACTTTGATAATGTGTTTTATAGTTTGGACGCTTTTAAGTGGCTCCAGGAGAACACTTGAGACAAGTGTGTGGTATAATAAAGACCATCCCTGAGCTTGCAGTTTCAATGAGGTCAAAGCTCTCTATGTCATATGAGAAAGTACAGCACATTCTGGGTGTTAATTGTTGTTATAAACTATGCCTAAAGCCAAATAACCTTATAGATCATTTGCAACAAGTATAGGCCACTCTTGAGTATAATATCAAACATTTCCTAAGGTCCTAAATTATCAGAAAATATTTTATCATGAAAAGTTGAATGTAATGCTTAGTAGAGAAAATTAAAGCAATATAGGATCTTTATCAAAATCTAGTGTGATAATTGTTTAAAAAATTTATATAATAGTTTATAATATATATATATATATATATATATATAATTGATCATTTGTTAATTCTCCTGGCCTTTTAGTTTATACTTATTTAGTCTTTTGAGTTACGGATTGCTTGGTTTAGGTCTGATAAATGAAGTGTGTTATGATATCCAGTAACACAAGTCAATACCCAGCATCATGAGTGGGCATTAAAATTTCCTTAGCGCTAAAGGAACAGTAATTCCTCACTTGGAAATTCTACAAGTGACAGTGATATATTAATTAAGCTTATTAGGTTAGACTATGTAATCTCACATGGTGATATTACCTCTCAACTCCCAAGCAGCAAAAACTGATTTTTGGAAGTAGGAGATGAAGCACACACACAAAAAAAATCTTAGAAATTACAGTGTTTTGTGGGCCCCCAGAGCTCAACTCTGCCCAATAAAATCTTATTATTTAGTATGTAATTTCTCTTGTTGGATTTCCTTTGGTATTCTTGAGAAGCATCGACCTTGAGTTCATGGAAGATACACACATTATGTGTAAGATTAGTGCTATAAAACTGTGGTAAATAGATGGCTGCTATTGGCGTACTTTTGATCTATGCTCAATTCCCAAGTCATATGGCAAATGGTGTTCTGTGCATCTTGGCGACTGTTGGCTGCCTTGTGGATGTTTTTAATTGATCTTCTTGCTTTTGTGTGTGACTTGGGCTTTGAAAATAAAATAGGAATAGTACATATTTTATTATTTAATCACATGAAAGTTATTTAACCTATCATTATGCCAAGTGTTGAAAGGAAAAATTGTTGATAATTTCTAAATGTACAGTGTAGTAGCTAGTTAAGTTAAATATTGTTTTCTCATATCTAGCAAAAAATAAAAGTTCACTAAAAATGTTTTTTAAGAAATTCAGTTTTTAATTTTTTTGGAAAAAGATAGGTTTTAATACTTTATGAAAATGGATTATATTGTTATTTATATTAATTTATATTTATATTTATATATTTATACTAATATATCAATTGCTAATTTGTGTATATGATTTGAAATATAATGTATATAAGTAAAAAATTAAATTAAAAGTTATTCGGCAAGTACAGTTGCAGAACTAAATTGAACATCAATAATAGCTCTTTAATTTTTAACTTTCAACTTAAATATTTTATTTGGCCATTCTAAAGCATTTGTTGAATAAAAAGAATAAGCTTTATACTTAGTCTTTTGTGTGTAAAGTTTAGATATATAAAGGGTACCCCCAAAAAACCAGAATTATCTTTTGGAGGGCAGGCCCCTTATAGTACAGGCTTTCCCTGCTAGGTAAGCGTTCTGGGAACCCACTGGCATCAGTGTACCAAGTAGCGTTGTTGTTGTAAGAGGTCACTTTTGGAGTCCATGAATTTTTTTGTGGGGGGATTCTTTCATTGCGTTTGCCCATTTCTTGATGGGTGGTTTATGAGTACACTTGGACACACTGGGCTGAGTGTTCAGCGGTTTTTCACCAAAAATGGCGTGACCTCTGTGCCCCACCCTCTCAATTTGCCCCATCTCACCTAGAGTACTTTTTTTTGTTTCCTGGATTTAAAAAGTCCTCAAAGGAAAAGCACTAAAAGGATTCAAAATTGATAAGTTCAAAAGCTGTTTTAAGCAGCATCTTGGTAGATGTATTGCCTCAAGTGGAGAGTACTTAGAGGTGACTGAAGTTTAAACACATAAAAATAAATATACATTTTTTTAAATAAGTAAATTCCAGGTTTTTTGGAGATCTCCTCTTGTACAGATAGTACATAAACAGACATGCACTATATTTTGTGGTGGTGGCATATGTTTATGTCTAAAAAGACTCTTCAAAGAGCTGTCAATAATAAAATGGCTGAGAAACACCAAGCATTGCTATAATTCAAATTCCCTGTAAGGTGCTATTTTAAAATACTTTATGAGTGCTAAAGAACATCTAGATGGAAGTCCTCAGTTTACTTTATAGTGGAGTTTGACAAAAGATGACAAATACTGCTGATGGCATGATTAAAGAGTTGTCAGATAGCCCCTGCTCTCCAGCTTCCACTGACCCAGATACAAAGGTGGGAAAGTATGTCCTCACCCTAGAAGGGTAATTGCTTACATTCTTAGCCATAGGCAAGGCTGCAGTCCTTTCTTTTGTATCATCATTTTCTTTGTGGAGTTATGCTCTTCTTGATTTTTCAGAGAAATTATTTTCTGTATTGACCTCGGTATATGTTTTCTCTTTTACACCTGCATGAAGTTGCTAGAGGGGTAATGAAAATAGAGGAAAATTTACGTTTATACAAATAGCACAATGACTTGTTCTTATAATGTATCTAATATGTAGTTCTGAAGTTCTGGCTTAATATTCAATTTATCACACTTTCTGATTGCTGTTGAGAGTTTGTGAGCGTGTCTGTGTGTGGAGGAGGGGAGACATCTTTAAGAAGCAAATGGAAAAGAGAAGTTAATTGAAATAAAATTTGGATAATATTGATTTACATTTGTCTTCATTTGACAAGTGCACCCTTCTTATTTTAAGTGTCATGAAGTATCTGTGGTAAGTTTTGTATTTTGAAAGATTCTTTTTCTTTTTTGTGTTAATAACTTGAAATGTTTTGATTAATTTTATAGATGTAGAGTTAATATCAACTTTTTATCACACATGGACACATCTGTTTAATCTTCTGGCCACACTCCTGAGGAAAGCTGCTGCCGTCTCTCTCCCATCTATCACCATGGCTTTGGCCAAGCACTGGGCGGCAGTGATTGGTAAGAAGATGCTCCCTCGTGCTTGGGGTCTTTCTCCTGATACAAATTAAGATAATCATTCCGAATTAGATATGCAAATTCACTAAAATTAATTAATTGTAGCATGGTATATGAAAGAGATATCAGAGGGCTTGCTTTGAGGAATTTGCAGTGTTCTTGAGGAGCCTCCAAAAAACATATTTTTGAAAAATTGAAACACATTTTAAGACATCATAAAAACAAGTAAGAAAAGTCTATGGTTTTATGAAGATACATATGAACTTATTATAAAACAATTAGATTTTCTTATGTTGGCATAGAAAATGGTCTTTTGACATATGTACAGTGTATGTGGGTAAATCTGCATATATAAAATCCTGTATATATGATAACATGGAAAGTAATAATAAAAATGTAGTTTAATCTCAAAACATCAGGATTTTCTTAGAGCCAAGAGTACAGTATAATTATTTTTATGTTTTTTATATAATAGTTGCCCACTAAAATAAATGATTATTTAAAAATAACTAGTCTTTAATTTTTCATAAAGTTTCCTAAATTTTAGCATAGCAAAAAGCTTTTTTTCTAACATAAGTAGTTATAACTAACACTTATGTTACCTTTAAAATAACCCATTTATTAAATGGATTTAAAATTGAGTTATTGTTAAGTTTCCAAGCTATCCTCTAATTTGGCTGACTGATTTTTTTAACATTTATTTTATTATTTGATCATTCTGTAAATTGAAATATGTTATAAAATTTTTAACGCAGGTGATAATTTTGAAGTAAGATTTATGGGAAATGCATATTCAACAAGAAACAGACTTGTTAGTTTCCTGGATATGGGAGTTCTGAGTCTCCTATACAGGGTGCAATGTTCATGTTGGATATAATTATTTTGCTAACAGAGACAAAAGTTGAGAGAAATTGACTGATTGAGATAAATTGAGATTTTCTTCTTATACACATTGAGGGAAAATTAGTGCATTACCTGAATCATCAATAATACTAAGCATGATGCTACTGCATGAGGCACCAAAGGCAGCTGGTCGAATCTGGCCTGCTATTTGTTTTGGCAAATAAAGTTTTTTTGGAACAAAGCCACACTCATTCATTTATGTATTGCCTGTGGCTGCCTTCATGCTATCAGAGTTGAGGTGAATAGTTGTGAGAAAGGTAATGACTTGCAAAGTGTGAAATATTAATATTTGCCCCTTTACAGAAGAAGTTTACTGACTCCTAACTTAAGCTTGTTAACCTGTTACTTTCCTGAGTGATAAAGTAAATACATATTAAGTTCAAAACCTTCCTTCAAAATATACACAGTTTATGTAAGTATAGTGATAATCAAAAGTAACATGTGTGAGAACATGGAACCAACTCTACTGCCCACCATAAATGGACTAGGGCATTACCTGAATCAGTACATATACATGATGGAGTATTTTCCATCATAAAGAACAAAATCATGAACTTCACAGCAAATTGGATGCAGTTAGAGACCATTATACTAAGTGATCTACCCAGAAACAAAGCCCTGAATACTGCAGTTCTCAATCATAAGTGGACCTTGAACATTAGCACAAAAGAGGGATCAGCAGTCACTGGGTACTGCTAGGGAAGGAAGGTAGGGAAGAGAGTGGAGGGCACATGACAACACAAAGGATACTTGAGTCTTTACCAAGGGAAGTGAGGGCCAATTAGAAGTCCAGACTTCACCGGCATGCAGCTTATTTATGTAGTTAATCCTCACTTGTACCCCACATTCCTGTAATGAAATAAAATTTAAAATAAATATGTAAATAAAGTAAGTTATGACATAAACACTTTGGATAGTAGTAATGTTAATGAAAACACAACTTAATGAGAATCACCATAGATATGCCATGATGTCATTTGTTTTTTAATCAATTTTCATCTCATCTGCCCGTTTACATTTAAAACATCATGTGGTCACTCATCTTGACTAAGATGTGGACAGAATTTAAAAGTACATAATTCTCATGAAACCTGACTGCTAAGTACATTATTTTTTTATGTAACTTAAATTTGTATATGTCTACATCTAAGTAAAAATTCTTATGGTTATAATTTTTACACAAGCATAAATCTAAAATAATGAAAAATCAAACATAAAATTATAAATCCAATGCTTTTTAAGTTAATGCAGTTAATGTAATATAACACTGTTATTTTGATTAAACTAAATCAGTGCTCACAATAGGAATTTAATAGTGACTGTGTCAGTCTCACTTTTTTTACGTTTGGCTTGCCTGTTCTTTCTACTCTGTGCTGTGTTTACAGATCAGTTCATAACCACTCATGTTCTATTTGAACTACTGTGAAATAAGTCTTACTTTTAAGTACTATTTGCCACCAACTTGTTTGAAAACAAACACAATCACACTTATTAGTTATTAGTTGGTAATGTAGATGATCAAAAGATAGGTACTTTGCCTTTGTTTTTTAAGGCTAGTACTGAAATTAAAATTAAAAAGTTAAAAATTCTCAAGACTTTGTGTATCCCAGTAGACTACAAACTCATATATATATATATAATCCTCTTATTTGGGGTCTTAGCAAATATTTGTTTATTTGCAATTGTAGACACATATTCTCTCTCTCTCTCTCTCTCTCTCTCTCTCTTTCTTCATATAAAGAAAACACATGTAATGAAAAATAGATTTTTTTACTCAGTATGTTGTCTGAATACTGTCTAAATTATTTTTAAACACTAGCTATATTCTTGTTATTCATGAACTATTGATAGTTCATCAGAAAAAAGTAAAGTGTAAACTTAATTACTCAAATCAATCTGATTTGCTTCTTCTTGGTTTAATTTTGAAGAAATTTTCAAGCATTTACATCTGAAATTGTTCTCTCTTTTAGATATGTTCTGCAAATGTGCGAGCTTGTCTATCACATGCCCTACCCTGTATTCTGCCAGCCTGCAGTTCCTTTCTATTCTCTTGACTGAAGAAGCGAAAAGGCATCTTCAGGAGAAGGGCAAAACAAGTTTATGCTACAGTCCGACAATGGCTTCACTTCTTGATAAAACTCAGGAAAATCAGAATTCTCTAGAACAACTTAATGAAGTAATTCTTCAGGTATGTGATTTCTTGGTTTTTCAAAACTTTGATTATTTAGTGTTTAAATGAATTGACTTTCTTGGTCTTGTTATATTTTTGTCATTCGAATTAAAAAGTGATTAATGCATATTATTATTGTTTAAATAATACAAATTTATAAAGTTAAACTAGCTATCTCCTCTCTAGTCCCATTCCTCTGATATTGATCAGATTTTTAATGAATATGATTTTAAAATTTGAAATGAAATATTACTAATCTAAATCTAGCAGTTTATCAAAGCAGTGTTTCATACTATAACCAAAATGGATGTATTTCAGGCGTGCAGTTGTAATTCAAGATTTATTGCCATTTTAAAGATATGTCTATATCTCTGAATATGTATTCTAAGTGACCTTTGATTTCTGTAAATGGGCTATATATTTTTGTGGGTGATTATGTGGATAGATAGGTAGACTTAGTTGGCATATTTGTGAGAAAATGTCCCCTATTCAAACTCCGCTGCCTTTTAGGTCTTACAAACTTATGTTTATAACCCTAAAATATGAACTAAGAATTTTATTAATTAAAAAGCATTCTAAGTCACAAAAGGTTTTGTTTTTGCTAACGGATTTAGGGGGTACATATTCAGGTTTGTTACATATGTATATTGCATAATGCTGGGATGTGGCCTTCTACTGAACCCCACCCAAATAGTGAACAGAGTGCCTAGCAGGTAGTTTTTCAACTCTCTTCTCCTTCCTTTTGGAGTCTCCAGTGTCTGTTGTTTCCATCTTTATGTTCATGTGTACCCAGTGTTTAATCCCCACTTATAAGTGGGAATGTACCATATTTGATTTTTTTGTTTCCACAGTAATTTACTAAAAATCACTAAAGTATTATTTTATCAGTAGACTAATAGTTTTTTAAAAACTAGAGGTATTTCCTAAGTTAAAGTTATGCATTGTTTTTTATAAATAGGAATATTTCTGAATTTTTTAATTTTTTTAAGTTGGAGTCTCACTCTGTCACCCAGACTGGAGTGCAGTGGCCGCTCCCGGCCACCGCAGCCTCGACCTGCTGGGCTCCGGCGATCCTTCCGCCTCAAGCCTTCCAAGTAGCCGGAACTACAGGCATGCGCTACCAAGCCCAGCTGATTTTTTGATTTATTGTAGAGATGAGGTCTTGCTGCCCAGGCGGGTCTCGAACCCATGGGCTCAGGCAATCCACTCACCTCAGCCTCCCATAGGCGTGAGATTACAGGCTGAGCCACCGAGCCCGGCTCTGAATTTTTTTTAATATTAGGAATTACTCTTTTTAATTATATGGTTTCATGATTTTTATCTTCTCACTGAAAGGTAGAAAAGTAGTAAAACTGGGTTTGCTTCAGCTTCCCAATAGGCCAGCCACATTTTACAAAGAAAGAAGGTTGTTCCTGCCTGCCAATTTGTTACAGTCCCTTTGTTGCTAAGAATTTGGAGATCTTCCCCCCTTTTTGCCTGTGAGAGTCATGGTCAACCAGTTATTTCAGGTATGACCACTTATACATTCTGAGCACCAACTTTGATTATGTTAAGATACAGAAAAGGCTGGTAGAAGAAGAAAAGAGGACACTCCCTGGTTCAGCTTGAAGCTGTCTTATGAATGTGTCACAGGGCTCCTCAGGAGATTTTGTCTCCCTTGTCTTGCAGAATCTGGCTGTCTTTCCTACACAGATAAGAAGCCTGACAAGGAGTCTGCCCACATTGTCTTATCTGTCTCCAGGAGCTCCTACAGAAGCCTAGACTTCTAGGGGGAAAAGAGTCCTCAAAACATTTCTCTAAAAACCACTTATTCTTGAGAGACCACAGCTTCCCTGTAGTTGCTGCCTCACTCCCATTCCACCCAGCTTTTCTTAATTGAAAATAAAAACTGTTGTTTTTCCCCGTTAGAACAGCAGACTTTATTTCCCAATGATTGTCTGATTTTGCACTTTAAAAAATATTGTAAGCAGGAAAACTGGAATTTGCACCTTTTCAAAAATCCCCCACCCTTATCCCTTAATCTAATTTGATTATAAGTTTTCTAACTTTGGCTTTGGTGGGGCACTCCTCTGCTGGAGAGCGTCCTTTGCAGTTGTCCTTGTGCTCCCCTCATTGGGAAATCTCAGTGGCTTTCCTCCAGAAGGGTACTGTGAGGACAGTGTGTTAGGCCCCTCCCTCCCCTGCCTAGGCCAAAGTGGCAAAGAACTCTGGAGGCCTGGCTGTGCATGAATGACTGTGGTTTCTGCACCAATCCTGCTGGATCTGGTGAAACATAAGACTTTCAACCAGGCCAAGCCAAGGCTATTTTATTTCCCAACCATTTTATCTTGTTAGTGGTGCTGTGCTTCAAGGACCTGTGATGAGACTCATGATATATGTGGATCCCTATAGGGTAATGACCCAGTTTATTGTAGTGTACATAGGAAAAACTCTGTGCCAGAGGAATTTACCTTGCCTTTATTTTTTTTATAATACTTTGGAATCTTATTCATTATAAAAGTTATTGTTAGTAAACTTTTGGGATTGCCTCTCAGCCAAAGAAAATAAGGTATCCTACAGCCAGCCACAGAATATCTCAATGATTTTCCTGATGGTTAGTTAATTTTCCTCTCTATTTCTTCTAAATTATGAAAGATGTATTTTGTGTGAATATGGATACATTAACCAGTTATTTAAACCATATTTTTAATAGATCATACTCTTTTTATTCATGTAAACATTAGAATATGGATACATGGCATTTGTTAGAAGGCCCAGGCAAGTTAAAAAAAAAAGAAAGTGAAGAGAGGAATTGTACCTATGGCATACCTATGAGAAAACAAGTGCTGAATGTAAAGTGGGACAGTTATTAATGGGCTTATTAAATTATAAACACTGTCTCCTTTGCCCTAAAGAGAGATGATATGTGAGTTAAATGTTATTAGAATATATTAAACAGCAGCATATTATCATAAATTCTATATATATCTTACTATATGTCCATGTAGACTGTAGGTTATGTCAAGATATATATGAAGCAAAATAAACTACAGTCTTTTATTCTTGAGGAAATACCATTCTAAAATTGATATCCTTCAAAAGTGTATATAAATTCTCTGTAAAACCATACTAAAAAAATATTTGATATGGCATCTTGGGCAAATCACTTCTTGTGATTCAGTTCTTCAAGTACAAAATGATAGGGTTATATTATATTATTGCTAAGTTTCAGCTACCTCTAAAATCTCCTTCCTCCTAAAAATTTTTTATATTGGAATTTATTTTTTACTTAATTTTATTTTAAAGATGCAGGATACAGTTCAGGGTTAGGTATATGAGTAATCGTTGTACAGGTAGAGTTTGAACCTTTCTTTGATTCCCACTTCGCCTAGTTTGAGATCAAGTACACTTATTGATGCTGTGTGCCCCCCTCTGTCCCCTGGCGGTTTCCAGCTACTGCCAATCCCTTTCCTTATAGTATTCTGGTAAATGCTTAGGGTCTGCTTAGGAGTGAGAACATGTGGTATTCAGTTCTTTGTTTCTGTGATAAATCACTGGGTATAGTAAGCTCTAAATCCATCCAAGTTGCTGCACAGTGCATAATTTTGTACTTCTTTATGCCTGCATAATATTCCATTGTATATATGTACTACATTATTTTTATCCAGTCCAGTTTCGATGGGCAGTATGGTTAGTTCCATGTTTTTGCTATTGTAAATAGTGCTGCAGTAAACATACATGTGCCATTATTTTTTTTGTAGAGTAATTTAAGTTCCTCTGGGTATATTCCTAGAAGGGGGATTGCTGGGTCGTATGGAAGGCCAATTTCTAGCTCTTTTAGGAATCGCCACACTGTGTTCCCTAGAGGCTGAATTTGTTTGCATTCCCAACAGTGTAGAAGCATTCTCTTCTTGGCAAGTTTGTGAATGTCTTCTCCCATTCTATAAGTTGCTTATTTACTTTTTTCAGTTTAATTAAGTCCCACTTATTTATTTTTGTTTTTGTTACATTTGCTTTTGGAATCTTAGCCATAAATTTTTTGTCTAGACCAATATTCAGAGCGTTTTTCCTAGATTTTCTTCAAGAATTTGATGGTCTCAGGTTTGACACGTAGGTCTTTAGTCCATCTGAGTTAATTTGTGTATATAGTGGGACATAGGGATCTGATTTGATGTTTCTGCATGTAGCTTTCCAATTTTCCCGCACCATTTGTTGAATAGTATATGTTTTTGTCTGCTTTGTGAAAGGTCAGTTGGTTGTAGGTATTTGAGTTTATCTCTGAGACTTATATTTTGTTCCATTGGTCCATGTGTCTGTCCTTGTACCAGTACTACGCTGTTTGCAAGCAGTATATCTGGCAAAGGAATAATATCCAGAATCTACAAAGAACACAAACAAATCAGAAAGAAAAAAACGAATTATCTCATTAAAAAGTTGGCAAATGACATGAACAGACATCTTTCAAAAGAAGACATACAAATGGCCAACAAACATGAAAAAATGCTCAACATCACTAATCATCAGAGAAATGCAAATTAAAACCACAATGGGATACCACCTTTCACCAGTCAGAATGGCCATTATTTTTAAAGATTAAAAAACAATAGATGTTGGTGCAGATGCAGTGAAAAAGGAATGCTTATACACTGTTGGTAGAAATGTAAATTAGTACAACCTCTATGGAAATCAGTTTGAAGATTTCTCAAAGAACTAAAAGTAGGTCTACCATTTGATCTAACAATCTTTCTACTTGGTACCTATCCAAAGGAAGAGAGGTCTTTATACAGAAATGCCACTTAAACTCACATGTCTATGGTGCATAGTTCATAGTTGCAAAGATGTGGAATCAACCTAAATGCCCATCAGCTAGTAATGGATAATGAAAATGTGGTATACATACCACCACCACCACCGAATACTATCCAGCCATAAGAAAGAACAAAATAATGTATTGCAGCAACGTGGATGGATTTGGAGACCATTATACTAAAGGAAGTAACATATAAATGGAAAACAAAACACCACATGTTCTCATACGTGAGAGCTAAGCTAAGGGTTGGCGGAGGACATAGGAGACTCCGAATGGGGAGGATGGGAAGGTGGGGAGGATGGGAAGGGGGAAAGGATGAAAAATGACCTCTCAGGAACAATGTGCATCAGCGGGGGTGATGGGTACACTTAAAACCCAGACTTCTTCACCACCATACAAACAAAAATAATTTTTTTGAAATAAAGAAAAAAGAAAATGTCTTGGGGAGTATATTTTAAATGGCTACTTTACAGCATTGTTCCATAGAGGGTGCATGTTGAAATTACCCAAATTTATATTCGAAATCATGTGAAGTTTATTTTTTCATGCATTTGCTTTTAAGTGGTTTTAGAGTCAAAATATTTTCTAAGAAACTAATAGAGATGTTACCTTCCCTAGTTCGTAGAGATATAGTAGTCCCCCCTTACCTGTGGTTTCACCTTTTGTTTGTTGTCTGTAGTCAACTGCAATCTAACAGTATTAAATGGATATTTAATGAATTTATTAATGATATACACAGTTCCTAAGTTTTAAATTGCACACGATTCTGAGTAGCATGATGAAATCTCTTTCCATACCACCTGGGATGTGAATCATCCCTTTGTCCAATGTACAGACTAACTGCCTGTTGTCACTTAGTAGTCATCTTGGTTATCAGATCAGCAGATCAAAAGGGGAAGAAGGATGAGTACAGTATAATAGAATATTTTAAGAGAGAGAGAAGAGACCACATTCACATAGCTTTTATTACACTGTGTTGTTACACTTTTTCTTTTTTATTATTACATTTCTGTTAACCTCTTACTGTGCCTAATTTATAAATTAAACTTCATCATAGTTGCATATGTATAGGAAATATCATAGTATACATAGGGTTTGGTGTTACTTGTGGTTTTAGACATCCACTGGGGGTCTTGTAATGCATCCCCAATGATAAGGGGGAATAAAGCATATACTCAGTACGTTTTATTTGCAAACACATGTAGATAGCAAGTTTAATAAAAATCTCAGTATGTGTAATAGATTTTGTCTAATTAATTTTGTTCTTGGTGATAGTTGTATCACATTTGCACTTATATTTAGTGAATGGTAAAATTCAAGGGCAAATCTGTTGAAGAGAAGACTTAGTTAAGATACTACTGTGTTGATGAATGTTCACTGTAATTAGAAAACCTATTCTTTACATTAAGTACCTTTTGAAAAGGAAGCAAAAAATTTTTGACCTAAAATATCCTATATCATTTAACATACAGAAGGAATTAATCTAGAAAAAGCATAGCATTTAAATAAATTTGGTTGATGAGAAGACATTATTTTTTGTTCTGTGTCTTCTTGATTTGTTCATCTCTTTTTGTATATTTGCTCACCCAGTAGCTGGTTATATGTCACTTGGATATATTCTCAGCTTCCTACCTCCAGGCTTCTCACTTCCAGCCATGTCTACCTGCTCTGAGTATAGATGTTCAATTTCTTTTCAGTCTACCATAAATACTCTAAGAAGTGAAAGAAGTTCAATCCTTTACTCCGACTTTCCTTCAGTATGTGTTTGAAAGTATGCGAATTTACCATAGGTTAGTCCTGATTTTTTGTTTCTTTGTTTGTTCTTAGTTTTTGACTTTTACATCAGTTTTACCATATATACATTTTGGAACACCAAACAGTTATATAATGTAAACTTTTACTAAAAGTAGGAGACTCCCACCTTCATTCTCTTATTTTCTCAGGGGTGACCACTTATACCTTGTTTGGCTACTTATTTTGTAGTTTCCCATTCATGTCTCTAAATAACATGCTTATATTCTTTTATCTTGACATTTTCAGTTTCAGACATAGTTTGTTAAATTCATATGCTTTTATTCCATTTCCATGCCTGTGCACTTGCCTGCCAAAATGAGTTCCCTACTCATTCCCCTAGTGTTGATATTCCCTAACACTGATTAGAGAATAGGCCTCATGAACAGTGTTAAATCTGTGACTGTGTTATCCACACTTGAACCGTGGTGCAGACAGTGTATAACTTTCTTTTCCTGCACAGCTTTTGTTTTCTGTTGAGGTAATTATTGTATTGCTTAATTTTCTGACTTTTCTGTTATCACCTATAAGCTCTGTGCTCTGCTAGTAACTAAATGTCCTCTCAGTGTGTTCAGAATCGTCAGAACTTACATCACTTCATCTTCTGGAAAAACTCTCTCCCAGTTCCTTCCAACTTACTTGGTGCTCATTCTCATCCTGGGATCTCCTATCACCTTGTTCCTAGGGAACTCCTTCACCTCATTGCTGTGTGCAGTCTCCTGCATCCTGTCCTCTATCTATCTCTTGTGTCCTTCTCTGGCTGACACTCACCTTTTGGTAGAGAGTCTGTTATCCTATAGCTTCCAGAGAAAAGGTACAGAGGAGGTTTTTTTTGAGATCTACAGATATGAAAATCTTTATCTACCTTACATCTAATGTATAGTTTAACTAATGAGAATTCTGGATTGGAAATAATTTACTTCAGAATTTAGAAGTCATCATCTTCTTCGCTTAAATTTCAAGTGTTACTATAGAAAATTCTGAAGCCATTAGGGTTTCTCATTTCTCTATCCCTGGAAGTTTTTAGAATCTTTCCTCTTCACTAGTATTCTAAAATTTTCTGATGAAGTATTGAGGTGTCTATCTGTTTTATCCATTGAGCTGGGGTCTCTTGGGGGTTCAGTCTATCTGTAAACTTACATGGTTTGAATTACTTGATTGACATTCCTTCCATTTTATGTGCTCTGTATGTTTGGAACTCCTATTAAGTTTTCTTCCTCCTACATAATCTCTCTTTCCTGTCTTTTCTCTATTTTAGTTTCCATTTTCTGATTAGGGGGTTTTCTTGGGTGTTGATAATCTTGGTTATCTGTTCCATCTAGATTGGGAGACTTCAAGCAGATTAGCAGCCCTGAGCACATGAGTGGAGCTTGTCTGCTAAAAGCTCTACTGCGCAAAGAGACTGACAGGGGTTATTTTGTGAACTTGTCAGATTTCCTAGATAAGAGTCTTCTTGTCTCTTACCTGGAAATGAAAACCCAACTGCCAAGTGTTGTGTAGCAAAGTCAGTGAAGAGAGCTGGGGTCTCGGTTTAGTTTGCACCATTTCACTTAATCCTTCATGTTTTTAGTAGAATACCCTTACCCTCAAATGTGCCTAGTCTCTGTCAGTCCAGAATACTACTTATTTATCCTCTCTTGAGACTAAACATCCAGGTTTTTGCAAGGGCTGAGAGGAGGAGAGGTTTGGCTGCACAGAAATCTGTGGGTGGTGGGCAGAATCTGGGAGTCAGATTGCTTCTTAGAGGCTTTTCAAATGATCCTCCATGACCCTCACTTCCAGGGGTATCTGGTACTAAACTTCCTCAACCTTGGGCAGTTCAGTGGATAGAATGGGGTAGTTTCAGCTTTTCCCACTTACCACATAGAATTCAGGATTCTGGAACCTAGTACACTTGCCACTCACTGATCTGTCTTCTAGTTACTAGGCATTTGCTGTGTGTATGTTTGTATGTGTGTAATCCCATTTTTTGTCATTTTAATGGGATTTCAAAAGGGAAAGATGCATCTGTGCACATAAGTTTTCTGAGAAATTTTACTTGCCCTCTCCCCAATTGTTACCTATTGTAGGTGGTTAGTACTTTTCAGTGTGATCAATTTGGTTTTCCTCAAATCACTAATACATCAATAAGATTGTATATGAGAGTGATTTTCCTACAAATGGTGAGGATTATATTTGTAGACAAATCCAAAGTCTCATAGGTATCTATAATGATAATACCCCAGATATATTTATTATCCTATAATACTCCCCTACCTTTTTCCCCCTTTATCTTCATAGTTACACTCAGCGTGATCCTTATCATGGACCCCTGGCTCTGGGCATTTAACATCTAATCCATTGGCTAAATAGGTACCTGCCTGGTCCGCAGCAGTAGCCTACATGAAATGTTTAAGATGGAATTGTTAGCCCTGGTGGTTAGGCTGTGAGTGCCCCCACTGTGCAAGGTCCCCCAATCATATTACCAAGCATAGTCCAGTCAGAAAATGTAAGAGGGTGATTATTCTGTACTGTATTTCAAGTGAAATTGTAGAGTTTAAGTTTAATTTTAATAATGATATGATAAAGCTTGAATCATTTTGAAAATTTACTGATAAAAGTTATAAATTTTAATTATATCTAATATTTATAAAGCAAATGAGAAACATCTGGATTTTCAAGTTAGAATTTATGGACCCTTTGAAAGTGCAATAAAAATTTTTGCTTCTATCCACATGAAGTCTTACCACCAAAAGTCGAACCTGTATCTAGTCAAGCTTTTCTTTTGAGCTAAAACATCCAGGAAATACAAAGGAGAAAAGATAAGTTAGACATCAACATGAGGAAGCAAACAGACAAATCTCGAATTTGGAGCATTCTGTAAGATGCTTGATTGGTTTAGTCAAAAGTCCAATAACATGAGGGGCCCAACAGCAATAACACAATAGTTTTAATAGTCATGGGGAGAGGGAGTTGGTGCTCTAGATGTAGGAGATATGACATGTAGCTATGATGTGAGGATTTCTTTTTAATTTAATTTTAAAGATGCAGGATACAATTCAGGATTAGGTATACAAGTGGACATAGTACAGGTAAAGGTTGGGTGGGCCTCCACTTTGCCTAGTTTGAGCTCAGATTCCCCTATTGATGTTGTGTCCCCCCTACTCTTCCCCAGCAGTATCCCTCTACTGCCAATCCCTTTCTTATAGTATTATGGTAAATGTTCAGGGTCCGCTTATGAGTGAGAACATGCGGTACTCAGTTCTTAGTATCTGTGATATACTAAGCATACTCAGTATAGTAACACCGAGTATTACTGACTCTAAATCCATCCAAGTGGCTGCGAAGTCCAAATGTTTGTCTTTCTTTATGGCTGCGTAATATTCCATTGTGTATATGTATTACATTTTTTTAAATCCAGTCCGGTTTCAATGGGCAGAAAAGTTGGTTCCATGTTTTCGCTATTGTGAATAGCACTGCAATAAACATGGATGTGCAGGTATCTTTTTTGTAGAATGCTTTGAGTTACTCTGGGTATATTTGTAGAATGCTTTGAGTTACTCTGGGTATATTCCAATTAGGGGAATTGCCAGGTCATAATGGAAGGTCATTTTCTCATTCTTTTAGGAATTGTTTTCCACTGTTTTCCACAGAGGTTGAACTAGTTTGCATTCCCACCAGCAGTGTAGAAGTGTTCCCTTTTCTCTGCATCCTCATCAGCATCTGTTGTTGTTTATTTTATTAATGATGACCGTTCTTACTGGGGTTAGGTGCTATTTCCATGTGGTTTTGATTTGCATTTCTGTGATGGTTAGTGAGTCTGAGTACTTTTTCATGTGTCTGTTGGCTGCCCGTATATCTTCTTTTGAGAAGTGTCTATTCATGTCTTTGCCCACTTTTTACTGGGCTGTTTGTTTTTTTCCTTTTGGCATGTTTGAGTTCCTTGTAGATCATGGATGTTAGGCCTTTGTCAGATATACAGTTGGCAAATATTTTTTTCCTGTTCTGTGGGCTGTCTCCCTGCTCTCTTGATGGTTTCTTTTGTTTTGCAGAAACTTTCAGTTTAACGAGGACCCACTTGTCTATCTTACCTCTTATGGCATGAACACCTGAGATTTTGATCAGGAATTGGTTGCCTTCTTTGATTTCTTTAAGGGTGTCTCCTGCATTTTCTAAGATTCTTATAGTTTGAGGTTTTATATTTAGATCTTTGATCCATTTAGAGTTGATTTTTGTGTATGGCGATAGGTAGGGGTCTTGTTTCAATCTTCTGCATGTGGTCAGCCAGTTTTCCCAGCACCATTTACTGTATATTTTCTCCTCTCCCCTGTGGCTGTTGGTGAAGGCTTTGTTGAAGATGAGTTGGTTGAGAAATTGAGGTTTTGCTTCCAGAATCTCTAAGCGAACTGCTTTAATTAGTTGCACATGTGCGTGCAAACACACACACACACACACACACACACACACACACACACACACACACAATGCCCTGGTGAATTTTAGTGAGTACATAAAGCTTTTTTTTTTTTCTGTAGATGATAAGTGAGTCTTTAAGAATGATTGCTGTTCTTGCCTATATTATAAAATTCTTACAGAGTCTAATTTCAGAGCATTCTCAAATATTGATGATTTGTCAAATTTCAGTGATTTTCACATGATAACTGAAACCTAGCAGTATCTTTTAAATAGGAAATATCTTTTATTCACAATAGTTTTGCTACAGATTAAATTTTTCTTCAAGGTAGTTTGATCTGTATTCTCTGCAGTGCTATGAAGGAAAATCCTCCAAAGATCTTCTGAAAGGAGTTGCTGCAAATGCATTGATGTCACTTCTGGCTGTCAGTAGAAGAGCACAGAAACATGCTTTGAAAGGTGAGCCACTTGGCACGTTAACTGGTTTTATGGCATATTGCCAATTCAGATATTTTGCTGCTTGTTCATTTTAATTTTCTTTGACTTCAAAATGTAAAGAAATTATGGTATAATCTCTTGAAAAAATATTTTTTCATACAGAAATACAGTAAATATGCATTACTTTTTAAAATAAAAAGAGTATGCCTGTAGATTATTTCTTGTTTAATGTATAATGACTCTTACTGTAGAGAATCTATATCTAAATATTAGATCAGCTAAAAGAAGTAACACACTACTCAGTTTCGTGATAATGAAATATTAGTACCCACAAGCACATACTGCATACCTGAAAAAAAAATATATATAGTTTTGTTACAAAAACAAGAGCATCAGATGATCCTGTATTTTCATATTTTCCCCTGAGAGTGCTGCAATTTCTCATCTGGGCATCAGGGAACACAAGTCTGAGAGTTGAAAGAAAATAACAACAACATCAAGTTCATTAGTTTCAATTGCTATTTGCTACTAAAACAAATTATGCATGCCTCAAGTCATAAATTAGATTTGGGGTGTATCTTACTATGAACTGAAAACAAATGAACTTCAGCATTGGCATTGTAGTTTCTTACTTTTCCCCACCTCTGATTCATTAATCTCTCACTGAAAATACTGACATGAAGTGGGTCAGAAACACAAAATGTTATTTTTTTGAGAATCTGATGTTGTATGTGGTTTTTATTTATTTGAAAATAGAATATTCCTTTGACTGCTACAGATTTTGTCTTTCAGCCGGTCTCATAGACAACTGCGTGGAGCAGATGAAGCACATTAATGCACAACTGAACCTGGACACTCTGAGGCCTGGGAAAGCAGCATTGAGAAAAAAGGTAGAATTCTGAGATGAGGGAAATGTTGTGCATAAGAGACCATCTCTCCAGTTCCCTGTGCCTGTAAATAAACACAAGGTTCAAATGAGTATCTGATTTAGAAGAAAGGTACAGTTAGATAAGTTATTGAAATTTTTACATTAGCAGGTTGCTGGGAGTTTTTGGTCTTAATTCTCACTTGAAGATCTTTAGCTGACATTTATATATTATGTGTTTTTGTTATTGTAAACATTTTGAAATATCCACATGTCCATGCTATTATACAAGATAAATTTTTTACCCTAAAAAAAAAAGAAAATCTTTCTCTCAAAACTAGCATAGGATGACTAGAAATGAGACCTATAACAACTATAATTTATCAAGTGTTTTCTGTATGTCAGGCACTTTGCAAACATTGTATATATATTATCTCATGAATAGACACCCATGACAGCACAGTCACACAGCTGGTAATTGATGAAGCTAGTATTTGCCCCTGTATCTGGGTGGTTGCAGAGCTGGTATTCCTAATCTCTGTTTATCTCTTTCCATGACTTCTGAATATCTCTTCTAGCACTGAGTCTGCTGGACTCATGTTTAAACTTATGTTCATGTAAACTCAAAATAATATAGTTATTATGTAATAGATATAGTTAATAATATCTATGGTTAATAAGATGTCACCCACTTATTCAGCAAATGAATGTGTGTGGGTATGTGTAAATATATAAGTATTGTTTATAACCCCTCTCTCTGTGTAGGTAAGGCCATTATAGCAGCATTCTATGTAGTAACTAGTTCCTGTTGCATTTAATAGGAAACTGAGCCAAAGCCTTATTTAATAATTTAATTGATGTTCATCAGGTTTTTTTTTTTTTGCCTTTTTTCCTTTTTTCTCTCTAGTCAAAGGCCCTTACTTCATCATTGAGAAAGTCAGCCAACACCTAATATGACTGAAAACCTGTCAGTACCTGCCTCACTTTATTGAGATGAAGCATGGAGGCTATCATATATCCGAGTTCTTCCATGCTTGATAGAACAGAAATAGCTTTTTCGAGGTGGATACGCTTCTTGAGCTATGGTCATCTTTCAGAGATCATTAGCTTGACAGTCCCCTCAAAGTTATGGTGTTCAGGCATGATTAGGACACAGATGCACTGTACTGTGACCCAAAGGGGGAGGGAATTACTATATATAAAAAGTGGGATATGCTGTTGCATTCACATTTTTCAACTGCTTTCTATTTAAACAGGAGGATGGTGTTATTAAAGAGTTAAGCATAGCCATGCAGCTCCTAAGAAACTGTCTCTATCAAAATGAAGACTGTAAAGTAAGTAGAGCTACTTTTCAAAATTTGATAGTAGTGCCGGTATTAAACAGTTTAGTTTTTATATGAGGCAATATAGTAGGAAAAATGGAAAACTCTTTGAATTTTAATTTTTTAGATGCACAGTTGATTGATCCTTAAACTCGATGTTAGTTCTTGGAAGTGAATGTATCTAATCTTGTTATTTATCAACACTGATTACATTTCTTGTTTATATCAGTGTTTTTACTTCAACTTTGTCATTGAAACTTTAACTTCACCAACTTCAGCCTCATTCTGTACTGTTATGCATTTTAGATGTTTCTCTACTAGAATGGATGAATGGCCGGGCATGTCTTATTGTGAATTTTTTTCAAAGAGGGTTGTCAGAACAACTCTCCAATGGAGTAAGTGGAGGTATCTATTCCTATTAGAAAGGATGAATGTGTTTCCTGCTTCAGAATAGAAAATACAGCTGCTGCCTATTGTGGCCATATATACATCTCAAGCAAGTTCCTTCCTTCTGGTTTTGCTGGCTCCCTGTGACTGTTTGCATAGCTCCTCTGTCTGAAAATCATTGAGATAGTTTGCTTTTTCTGTAAGCATTAATGCTGTCATTTTAAACCATTGTATTAATACTATTAAAGAGGATATTATCTTTTGAACATTTTGATTTGCTTTGCCTATAGTGATACAACACTTTTGAAATAGTTTTGTCTTAATACAGAAATACTATGGAAAAATCTGTAATGCAGACATAAATTTTAGAAGCTTGCTTTCTTCTTAAACTTTTACTTTTCTTGCTCTTGTGGTAGAACTGGAAAAAATATATTACATACATCTGGAAAATGAACATGTATTTCTTAAGCCATATTAGATAAAAAGATACATGACTAATAATTTATATTTCAAAACAGTTTGCTGGGAATTAAGTATTTATTTATATATTTCATTAAAATTCCTGGTATATGAACTGATATAAACTTTTTCTCAAAATAGAGATGTCATTTACTAAATTTATGATTCCATCATGCTAAATATTATCCTTGTGACTAGGTGTGCCATTGATCTTTATGTGTATATGTAAGTATATAAATTTCATATGTGTGTGCAGTGAATATTCATCCATAGTACCTTGTTCAGAGAGTACTCTGGAACACTTTAAAGCTATGATCTACTTATAAAGATTAATGAAATGCTCGTTGGGAACATAGTGCTCAATTTGTATCATATTAGCCATTTATAAAAGTGTAATCTCTCAATAAGTCAAACCATTTCTGCATTTCTAAGTTGCTTAATAAGGAGTAAATCCAAAGAAGAATATTTAGGTTACTCTTGAGTATAAATATAGCCTCTGGAGGCAGAGATTCCTAATTTCTATTCCAGCTTGCCTGAGGTGTATGGCATGTTCCCGTCACTATTGTAGTAATTCATCAGGTCGCCCACCACTGCCCCACCCTGGTGTTTACATACATATAACTTTAAAGGAAGGATCCTGGTGGCTGTGAGGTAAATGGATTAAACAACAGACAAGGTTAGAGGGAGGGGACTGTCATAGTCCAGACAAGAGATGATGAGACCTTAACTTGGGCAGGTAGAAATGAGAAGAAGAATAAATTTGAAGTAATGAGGAGAAAGAAGAGAAATGAATATTTCCAGGCTCCAGTTTTCAGCCACTTAGCTATGCAAGAGTATTTCTCCAGGAGTGAGAAATCCCATATTCACGTTGGCACATGCTAGTGTCAAGTGTCTTTGGGACATCCAGGTGGAAAAGGGCTTATCCTCAGTAGTTTATATGGATCTGGGACTCTGAGGAGCTGTACAGGCTGGGATATTAGGAGTTATCAGTGTATAGTGGTGTTTGTAGCCATAACTGTAGTTGAAATTTCCCAAGAGAATATATTGAAAGCCTAGGTCTTGTCTTTGGAAAATATGAACATTGAAGAGAGGGTAGAAGATAACTAAAAGGGGAATGCTGGAGAAAGAATTTGGAGACAATCCAGGATAGAGCAGCACTGTGGAAATGAAGAAAAAGGAGGCCAACTGTGCTCATATCTGTAATCCCAGCAGTTTGGGAGGCCAAATTCAGGAGTTCAAGACCAGCCTGGGCAACATAGCAAGGGACCCTATCTCTTAAGAAAAAGAAAAAGTAGCAAAGAAAAAAAAGACCTGCAGCAAATGCCACAGTGCCTGAGGGATGGCAACTACAAAAGTAGGAGTAGCCTCAATAGAATCATTAGGGCAGAAAATAAATTGAAATGAGTTGAAGATTAAATGTGAAATGGGGAGATGACAGCCATAAGGAAGCTTAGTCATGACATATGGGATTAAAAGAGGTTAGTATGCTTTTTCTCCTAACATATAAACTGCTTCAGTATAAATGGAGAAATGAACAAATTGGGTACTAGTTATTAAAGAAATAGGAAGAAAGAACTACTCAGTGGATAAAGATCCCTGAGGTGGCAAGAGGGGCTGTTTCAGAACAGATGGATGCATCAATCTCTAACAAAAAGAGCAACATCTGATCCTCACTGCGACTGACAGGAAAGATGGACAAATAAAAATACAGGTAAACTGTGTGGATGGAATGGCTGAATAGATAAAGGAGTTTATATCTACTGGTTTCTGTCTTCTCTGTGAAATAGTAAGCAAGGTCAACTGCTGCAGATGTGGGGCTGTGCCAAGCTTGCAGAGAGTGGCACACCTGGGGAAGAATGTTGAGAATGGCCACAAGGCTTATGGAGAGTGATGACCATTGGGAATAACTTTCGATCCTATTTTGCCACTTAATGCTACATAAAATTGTATATTTATGTGCATGCATACACATGTACACATGGATCTTCAAATTACCTAGTAATTCCTGCTCATTTAAGAAAGATATTGCCATACTAACTGCAAACAGCCATATTTTATCTATAATATCATCCCATTGGTAACTGATCTTTGTAATAAAAGACTATGAGTTATTCAAGAATTTATTGATTTAGCATAATCTTTAGACTGAATTTTGCAATACTCAAATTACTTAAAACCAATAATTTACTTCTACATACATATACACACACACACATACACACACACACACACACACACACACACACACACGGCATGGAGGGAGGGAGGGAGAGACAGGGCAGGGAAGAGGGACCCAGAATTAATCAGAAGAATGTTTACTTAACTAGAAATTCTCATTTCTTGACCATATCATAGCATTATAAGAGTTAATTCAATGTGAGATGTCACTTTCCTGCTAAATTTACATATTACAGAAGCTGTTTTATGTGTTTCTAACCTAAGTAGAATATTTAACTGCCCTGGTGTTGAATGGACTTTTTGAGTCTGGTAGGGCTCGTGGTCAGGATGGCCACGTGGGGAACCCTGTGGCCTGCAGTGAAGTGTAGGATCCATCCTCAGGATTCTGATGCCCTCTCATACTAATTAGAACAAAGATAAATTCAATTTTTGTTTTATGTTAGTGACAATTTTTTTGGTTTTGATTTTAGTTATATATTTTTATATGTTCAGACTAATGCTATCTTTATTTCCTTCCCATGACAGAAAGCTACTCTGAGAGCTCATCTTGTCCCTGTCTTACACTCTCTCTGGCCTTGGCTTTTGATGGATGACTCACTGATGCAAATTGCCCTGCAGCTACTTTGTGTTTATACTGCAAATTTTCCAAATGGTAAACAGAATCCAATATTGCCTTTCAATATTGTACTAAAAGATAATTTTTATAAATGTTGTTAAGGTGGACTGGTAAAACCAACACATTTTTGAAATGTTTCTCTTATTTATTGAGGATATGTTGGTCAAAGGTGGGGTTTCTTTTAGCTGTTATAAGAGCAGACAGATATTTTAGCATATGTTTGTTGATACGGGAGTCATTAGACCAGCACAGAGAATAGAGGAGAAACTGGCCTGATTATGTGGAATGGGAAATTGAGTTTAATAGGAAAATTGGGAGAGTGAAAATTGTGATGTAAGACCTTAAAAGCCAGGAAAGTTAAAACTTTTTATAAATTCTCGAACAGAAGCCTGGCACGATGAAAGTTAGTTCTCAGAGCAGTTTATCTGGTGATAGTTGATAGATATCACTGGGCTTCCTCTTTCATTCATTCACCTGGTAGACATTGAGAGCCTACTTTGGGTCATGCATTAGTGAGAGTGACCTGAAATATGAGAAGAGGACAGATCGCATAGGGCCTCAGGTCAGATTAAGGAGTTTGGATTTTTATTCAAGTGTAACAGGGTGCCACTGGATGTCTTAAGTTGGAGAACGGCATGATCCAATTTGTGTTTGAGAAAGATCACTCTGGGTGGGGTGTGGAGAATGAATGGGGCATGTCTAGAAGCAAGGATTTGGAGACGACATAATAGCAGCTTGGGCTTAGTGGTGGTCAGAGAGATTGAGAGAAGTAGACACATTTGGCAAATGGCCCAAAAATAGGGTCAAGAAAACTTGCTGATGCAAAGTAGCAAGGCAAGAAAGGTATCCAGTATGAACCCCATTTGGAAACATGAGCCTGAGTACATAGTGGTACCATTTGCTAAAATGGGAAAGGTTTGGGAGAAGCAGATTTGACCTGGAAAAGAAGTAGAAAGCCAGAGTTCTGTTTGACCATGTGAAGTTTGAGGTGTCTATGTCCATCCAAGTGAAAATACTAAATTGGAGTTGAATTTAGAGGAGAGGCGATATAAGATTGAAGATTTAAAATGTTTTAGTTTCATTCATTATCTCTTGCTGCTTAACAAATTACCCCAAAACTTAGCATTTGTAAACATCAGTCATCCAGTTATCTCAGTTTCTGTGGGTCAGAAATCTGGGAGTGACTTAGCTGGGTAGTCCTGGCTCAGAGTCAGGATGCAGCTAAGTTGGCAGCTGGACTGCTGTTATCTGGAGCCTTGACTTGGTAGAGGATCTAGTGTGGCTAGAACAGCCTCAGTTCCTTGCTGCCTAGGTCTCTCCACAGGGCTGCCTCATGGCAGGGCAGCCAGCTTCCTTGAAAGCAAATGGCCCAGAGTGAGTGAGCCCAGGAAAGAAGTCGAAATCTGTTATAACCAAGTCTCAGAAGCAACATGCTAGCACTCCTGCCTTCTTCTGTTGGTCATACAGATGAACTGTGGTACTGAGGCAGAGACCATCTCGAAGGTTGGCTGCCTCAGAAGTCCTTGTCATATAGATTGCATTGAAAGCCATGGGGCTGTTAGAGATTATCCAGAGAGATGGTGTAGATAGAGAAGAGGCGTCCCATGACCAGGCTCTGGGTCATATCACATTTGGGAATTGATCAAAAGATGAGGAACCAGAAAAAAGGAGAGGAAAGGAGCATCCAGTGAAGTGCAGAGTCATAAGGAGGCTAGAGAAGGGTATATTCAGCTTTGTGGAATGCTGTAGAAAATTCTACTTAAATGAGGATAGAGACAATGACTGTTTGATCTACCAATGCTGATACTCTAGTGGACCTTGAGAGTAATTGTAGTACAATACTGGGATGGATACTGTAGTACAATTGGTGTGGGTTAAGAAGAGGAGGTGAAGAGGTAGGGGAGACAGCCTTGCTAAAATGTTTTACTCTTCAGGGGACAGAGAAATGGAGCAATGGCAAGAGACAGATGTGGAGTCAAGGGAGGAGTTTTTGTTTGTTTTTAAAATGGATGTTTTTAAGACATGTTAATTATCTTAAGGAATGGGGAAGGGGGTGCAGGAAGCCCAGCTGGTGAGAGGGATGAGGGCTGGAGCACAGACTGAGCACAGGAAGCAGAGGGACGCTGAGAGAAGCGGGTGTGGCTTTGGGTATTTGGCAAGGTTGACAAGAAAGAGAAGAAAATTCTCATCAGAACACTTCTGCATTCTTCATTACTTATGAGAGAAGACCAATCACTAGAGTGAGGAAAGACAAGAGATAGAGGTGATTTGAGAAGAGGGAGAAAGCGTGAAGTAGCTGTATAGAGGAGGGAAAGCAAACACTAGGGAAGTGAAGTAGTATTGCCTGCAGTGTGACATATCCATTTAAAATATTTATGGTTTTACTAGTCAGCAAGTTTGCATGCCTTCTTCTAGTGGCATTTAGCAGGTCAGCAACTAGGGTCTCCAAATATCAAAGCATGTACAGAACAGGGACTGGAACTCAAGACAACTTTTAGCTCATCTGGTCACCGCCACATGCTGATGACGGCTTATTCCTTTAAATAGTCTGACCCTCTGGAGCTGTCTTTCTAGAGCTGACTCAGGTTGTCTCCAGCCAGTAGAAAGAGATATAAACAGACCTTCAGACTCTTGAGCCTTGAACTGGCATGAGGGATATGTGATGCCAGTACAGGATTGCCCTTGTCTTCCTTCTGCTACCGCCAACTGTCTCCAGCCCTTGTTCTGCTCCAACTGTCTCCTCTCAGTGCTTGCTGTTCTGGCTCAGCACCTCTTAGTGCATAAGCAGCCCAGGAGTGCTTGTCTCTGAAGGATTGCATCTGTCTATACTGCCCTTCTTTACTATCCCCTTCACTCCTTAACTTAGGGCTTAGGGAAGTATGGAAGGGAAAAAATCAATTGATAAATAGTGAACAAAAGAAACATATACTTTAATAATAAATGTTTAAAAACAATAATTTGTTACTTCATTGTTAGCCTTTTTTGCAGATAAGTTACTTTTGTACTTAAAATAGATGTAAATATTAAATGTGGTTAAATGATTAAATTAAGGAAGACATTTTTTGTTTTTGCTATCTGGTTTGTTTCTAAGCAAAACTGCATCATTTAATGACAGTTTTGTATAAGAGTTAACAGAAACATTGGTATTTGATACAGCTATACAGTTTTGTGAATACAGGAAAGACACTACTACATTTTTGTTTATGTTTATTCATCTTTTATGATCTTATTTTATAGAATGTATTTGATTCTGATCTCGGTATACTTAAGTTGGCTTCCTTCTGTGAATTTTTACAAGTTAATTATACCTTAGGTTTGTATACAAAACAATCTTATTGATTGAACAGTAAAATGTATTTCAGATTTTTATTGATGGCTTTTCTCCCTCAGTAAATCTCCTTGTTACTTCATTTACTGAGAAACATTGAGTCAGTAGACACGACTGCTGGCTCTTGCTGCTTCTGAGCTGTGCAACCTTGAGCAGCTCACTGGCATTTCTGAACCCCACATCTTTATTGACCAAATACAGAAAACAGTGTTTGTTCTGTTCTCCTTCCTGGGGATATGACATTCCTTGTCTATGCTGTCAAATGAAAGCTTTAAACCTGGTTCTCTCTTGTTTCCAAAATTCTGCACTTCTGCATAGGCCTTTATTTAGATGTTTTCTTTAGGAACTATTAGAAAAAAATCTGTTATGCTTATTATATTCTTTTCTTAAAAAGTAAACTTGGTGTTTTAAAATGCTCTATTGAGATAATTATGCCCTCAATGAGCACGATAAATCTGCTAAGTTGAGAGCAGACATCAACATTAGCCTTCATTGCTCATTTGCAGTTCACAGGTTAATGGCCAAGTCATTTTGATAGATATCTGCTTTACCACTTAGTGTTTTTAAAAGCTAAGCAGGGAAACCAAGAAGGCATTGTGATAAGTTGTTGTTTTTGAAGGCTGCAGTTCTCTGTGCTGGTCAAGTTGTGGACAATACCCTGCTCAAGCTGTACACAGAGGTGCTCCCAGCAGCTCTCTGATGCTGTGCATCCTCAAGTTGGCTTCTCAGATGCCCCTGGAGAACACCACAGTGCAGCAGATGGTTTTTATGTTTCTCTCCAACCTGGCCTTGTCTCATGACTGCAAAGGAGTAATTCAGAAGGTAAGGACTTAAACTCCCCTTCATGTCATAAAGGGATGCTCAACAAAATCACCCTTCCAATCAAACGTTTACAACTTAATTTCTGGGATTAATTTCTTTATGATTTTAAGACATTCTATTTTAAAGGACTGTAAAGGATTAAGAGGTTCACTTTGTTTAAAGCCATTTGATAGATGATACATGAAAAGGTACAGAAGCTTGAATATGGTCATGCCATTTCCCTTTCGTTTATCTTCTTAGCTTTTGGATTGTGTTTTATCTCTCTCAAAAATGAGAGTTTTATAGCTGTCTTACATTTATTGGAGATAATAAAAGTAATATATTTGGTCTTTAAGCAGACCAAACCGAGCAGTAACAATTTTAGTTCAATTTACATTGACAAACTGATTTATGAAATCACAGCCCCTTTCCCCCCGTTAGACTTTAACTTCTTTATGATATAATAGACAATTTTATGAGTTCTCTGGGACTCACTCCAGTTCCCAAACTTGAGTTTTTGTCACTGATTTTGACTTAGGGTACTTTAAAAGGGATGTAATGAGTTAAATAATTCTAGTACACATGTGCAATTAGATTCTATATTCAGATGTGTATAAAGAGAATCCCTAATTGGGAAAATCCCTTCAAATTTGAATGTGACAGATTATCTATTACTTACTAGTATAGTAATTTGAATACCTCTGATTTTTTTTCTTTTTTTTTTTTTACTTGAAGGCCAAGATAAATTGCAAAAGTTGAGAGCATTTCTAAGAATTGAGTCCTTTTCCTCTACTGTTTCATCTCCCTGAGCCCCTCATAGATTTCTTAGAGTGGTATCACCTAATAAATAGATCAGTCTTTCTAAGGAAGTAGAAAAATTAGATCAGTCTTACTAAGGAAAGTTGTTTTCAGTGGTGTGCTGGAGCCAGCTGCTCTGGTTCATGAGTTTTCTGGAATGTTATAAAAATTCCAGCTGAGGTCATGTTGTTAAATTAGCCATGGTAGGAGTATTCACCCCATGTAGTTTTGCAAAAGCTGCAAATCATGTATCTTTTCTACTTTCACTGCAACCAGTTGTATATTTACCAGTAATTAGTTGGATGTTTTATTTTTCCTATACATATATATGTGTGTGTGTGTATATATAGATATATATTTTTTGAATGTTTGTCTCATATATGTACACACATATATATGAATGTATTTTCTTCATATGTGTATTCATATACATACATCTCTTCTAAAATGATTAGTTTTCTTGAATTGGATTTTTCAAAATGAGGCTGCACGTGTGTGAGCAGAGTGGGGGCAGTGCTTTCTACCACTTTCTTATAGAGCATATTGATAGGAAGCAAAGTAGGAACCCCCAGATGGGATATAGTTGCTAATCTCGAGTCTGACATGTGGCTTTGAGCTAGAGACCTATTCTCTGTAAGCCTCAGTTTTTTTCATTTTTAGAATAATTCGGTTAATCAAAATGATCTCTTAGGTGTCTTCAGTTCTGTCTATGATTCTGATGCTATGCTCCAGAATATTTTTTTCACAGGTGTGTTCTCAGTGAGTGAACAACAACAACAAAAAAGAATATTTTGATGCAAGTGTGATCAGACTCTGTTTTCAGGGGCAGATTAATCAAGTTGTTTTCCTCTGCACTAATGAGGAGATGCCTGAGACTTCCTCTGCTGCATTAAGTAATAATGAGCCTGGACACTTAACTTGTACCTCTCTGTTACTCATCTGTGGGCATGAGAAAATGCAGCAGGTGTTAATGTACAACTCAGGGTCAGAAATGTCCCCTTTTTTTCCTGCCATGGTACATTTCTGCACATTCTATCTAGTGAAGGAAATTGTCTAAAAAATTGTGCCCACAGTACAATTACATTTTAAAGCACCAACATACATTTTATCACTGTTGTCAGTCCCATATCTAGCAAGGGTTGAATCTAAAAAACTGTCAATTTGGGTTGACAGATGAGAAGTCCTTGTGAGTGACAGCAGATGCAGCTCAAAGTGGGCATGTACCTTTCCAGTTTCTTTGTCAGTTGGATGATGCTGCTAAGATTTCTGTAGCTCATTTTATTTTGATTCTGAATCCTCAGAGTAAAATATTAAATTTTGAAGATTAGAGCCAACATCTTGATTTAGGTTCAGGAGAACTCAAGAGATAAGCAAGAGTAGATTATTAAGCAGAGCAAGCAATGAGTTCTTCTGTACAGTCATAAAAGTTACGTGATTACATTTCCTTTCTCAAATGCACAGCTGACTGTGGTTTTCATGCTGTCATGGGCGTCTACTCGATACAGCACTTTTTTTTAAATATAGCACTTTTATACTTTGTTTTCATATCGATTATTCTAGATAACTATCATCTTTATATAGTTAAGGATTTGGTGGGGTTTTGCAAAAGGGGCTAGGTTGGAGGTTGAAAAGACTCTTACAGTTCATGTAATAGAGCTTTCTCATCTGTAAGTTTAGTAGAATGACACAGTCATGAGAAACTATTATTTGTAGTGATAAGCACTTGGGGTAAAGTGAATGTGAGATATATCCATAGATTTAATAAACAACAACAATAACACTTGTAGCTATAATGATACAATATACCTTCACTCAGAGTGGTAACTAGTATTCAAGACTGATTTGGGTTTTATGTCTTTTTCCTCCCTGTAGAGTAGCTTTTAATGAGTAGCAAAATTGCCAGAAAGCAGACAAAAAGAGAAAACTTGAGAGGCGTGACATAATCTCCTAACTGAATTATCAATCCTAAATAATTAAGATTTAACTGTAATATGCTTCATCCACCATGAGGAAGAATTAGCAGGAATTAAAAGTTTGAGCACTATTTTGTTCTTACCTTTTTCCCTTATACCTGGAAATAATATCGGTAGAGTGTTTAGAAGGTATTGGAAGGAACATAAATGAAAGTTTGGGGAAAAGTATTCCAGAATGCTAGTTAACTGGTCACCAAGGGACTAGGAAAATAATGAAAAAAGCACAAGAAGAAAATAATACTCTTTCTAATTACCCACAGAGCAACTTCTTACAAAACTTCCTGTCTCTAACATTGCCAAAAGGAGGAAATAAACATCTCAGTAATCTAACCATCCTGTGGTTGAAGTTGCTCCTGAACATATCATTTCAAGAAGATGGGCAACAAATGATTCTGCGGCTTGATGGCTGTTTAGACCTACTAACTGAGATGAGCAGATACAAGCATCGGAGTAACCCTGTGTTACCTCTTCTTATTTTTCATAATATTTGCTTCAGTCCTGCTAATAAACCCAAAATCCTGGCTAATGGTAAGTATCCCCTTCACACACACACACTTACACATGTGGTTATTCATAGTCTCTTCTATCCAGATTAAAACACAATCATCATGTATTTACTAAGTACCCACTATGTTCAAGACACTGTGGGAGGCAGCGACAATAGAAATGAATCATACGTGGCTTCAGCCTTCCATGAACTGCTGAATCTCCTAAGGTTAATAAATCATATCATTCCGATGGACGTGCTGGATACAGGAGTAGCAGGAGAAGAGGAACAGTGGTCATGGGCACTCTTTGATCTTGCCTTCTGCTTTCCTCATTCTCTTGTTACTCTTGTTCTAACCACCCCCTGCCCCTCCTCTGTGTCTTTGATCAAATGCTACGATATCAATGAAGCCTCACTAGACCAACATATTAAAATTGTAACCCCCAACCCTTTGCCTCTTCTTTGTTCCCTCTTACTCTCTTATTTCCTTTCCCGTTTTATTTCTCTGCATAGCATTATCATCATCTGCTAGACTATGTGTTCATGTGTATATTCTGTCTATTCCTAGTCTTCTTGCTCCAGAGCGTAAGCTCTCATGGGGTCAAGAGGTTTTTGTTTGTTTATATTTATCTGCAACACTTAGAATTGTGCATTCAACTAGTGAGCACTCAGTAAATAATTGATGACTGAGAGAGATTCTGAGCAGACAGGAGAGTTCAGCACCCAAGATCAAAGGGTAAAATTAGCTTTACAGATACTTCATTCTCTGAGATGTAGGACAGATGGAGGTGAGGGTTGGTGAGGATTCAGAAACATTTTGAAGTAAAAAGAGAGAATTGGAAAGATCTTTTTCTGCAATCATGTGCTAGCTCTGTGAGGAGTGTGTGAATTTCATGGGAGAGAGTTTTATAAGGAGACATTGTATTATAGTGAAAAAAAATGTGGGCTCTGGACCCCCACACCTGATCTTGAATGCCACCCCCACATGTGCTCACCCCAGCATCACCTGGGGCTGTGCCTCTGGGCTCAGTTTCTTCATCTGTAAAACAGTCTCACATTTCTTGGTTTTGGTAAGAATTGATATATAAGCACACATAAAGTGCCTATCACTATTTCAGACACATGGTAAATGTTTAAGGTACATGAATTCTCTTTTTTCCTTCATGTGTTTCACTTATCTTTTCTCAAAGACGTCTTTCTGTAAAATGCAGAGTTTTCTAAATGTATAAATGTGATTCTCCTTCCATTTTATTGTGTGCACAGTTGTGATTCTGTTGTTCTGATAATTATTAAATTCCTAGAAAATTGTAAAAGTTTAGCCAGCTTTCAACTTACCTAAATTTGCCATGGATCTTTGCTCACTTTCCCATAGCTCCTCCACTGACACTGCTCTCTGCTGCTGGGGGATGAACATCACTGGGTTGATTCCCATCCTCTCCCACTGTGTCTGCTTCATTCCTCACATTTGTAAAGCAGGGATAATAATAAGCTGTCCTCCGAGCAGTGAGATAGCACACAAATTCTCTGTTACCATTCTTGGTGAATAGTAGCTATTCAGTAGTATCTGGTATTATTTATTCACCTTTCTCAGAATAAATTTTTTCTATGGGGACTACTTACTCCAGTTTTATTACTACGAGTTGAAAAAAGGACACGTTTTTAGGGAACTAAAGGAGAAGTCTGCATTTTCCACTTCTGGGTTCCTCTAGATTTATTTTTAGCATTTCCTAGTAGTCAGCAATGCTTTTTCTCCTTCATTAACTTAAAGCAGATGGGCAGACTTTGGGTGCGAAGGAGCTTCCCCAATCCCCCACCCCCTGCCCACATACTTGAGATCCAGTGGGCTTTCAAGACGGGGTAAGGAGACAGAGCTGTGCGGTTTCATTTGTACCTATTCAGGGTGTCTTGGGCTGTTCAGGGTGTCAAAGGCTATGCCTCCTTTCCAGTTGGGGATCCAGAGAAGAGGCCTTAGCAGAATCAGACAGCTGAAAACCCCTAGGTAGGGCTGCATGCCTCTGATCAGTTGCATCCAAACATCTGGATTAGATAATCAGGAGTAGAGTATGCAGTGAGGCTTGACCTTGCTGTTAAAAACAGATCCAGAGCATTCCTTGTTTGTTGTCATGTTAGTCTAAGTCTCCTCTGAAAACAGCAAAAACATGCTGTATAAACTGTGTTAAAATTCACCTCAAAATAAAGCACTGAAAAGATTGTGGGAAACTTCTAGGCCATTTTTGACTGAAAGCCTGTTCCCAGGCAGGTAAGAAGTACATAGAAAGTTCTTTTGCCCTAAAGACATTTACCAAGATCACGTGCTTGGATTTTGTTCAGGAGTGTCAGGGATGAGAAAATAGAAGTCAAGACTCCCCAAGATGGGGAATTCTTATCAGGCATCATACCTGTATTAAGCTGGACCTCCAAAGAGCCATCCCCTTAAGAGAAGGATGAATCAGAAATAAATTGGTCCCCAAAACCTAATTCAGGCAACTATAAAGAAAAGGAAAAAATACATATAGGAGAATGGGTACTACAGATTTCTGCCCACTGGCTCTGCCTCCAGGAGGTATGTGGTCTAAATGGGCCATGAACTTGGTTTCAGGTATCCTCCATTGACAGTACCCCTGGGTGCTTAGCAGAAGCAAACTGCCTCTGTGATGGATAAAAGACAAGTTCATACCAGGCCTCAGGGAACCTTCACAAGTAATTTTTAAAAGCAGTAACCAGTACAGAGTTAAAGATAACCTAGCACATTAGGAAACATGGCAACATGAAGTGAAAACTAGCAGAGGAAAAACAAAATACCAGCCTCTCTGCCCAGACTTTAAATATTGGAATTATAAAACACAGATTTAAAAATAACTTTAATTATGCCATATTTAGAAAAGTGACAAGCTTGGAAGATTTGATATTTTCAGGGAGCAGGAAACTGATAAGTTGAAAGATTTGAAAAAAAACAAACAGAACTTCACTGTGCAATATGACAATCAGTTGGCTACATGTAGCTATTTAAACTTAAACTAATTAACATTAAATGTTCAGTTTGTATGTCACACTAGCTACATGCATCTAGTGGCTATCTTATTAGCACAGATATAAATATTTCTATTATTTTAGGAAATTCTGTTGGATAACACTATTCTAGAGCTTCAGTAGCCAAAATGAAAAATGTAATATGCGTGTCTAGGAGCAAGTTAGTATAGCTGAAGAGAAAGCTTAGGAATTAGAAGATAGATTAGAAAAATATCCCCCATAATGCATCAGAGAGAGCTAAAAAAAATGAGAAAGGATTAAAAGAATACGAGGTAAGTGATGTAGCAGACACATTGAGACAATCTAACTTTGTTGAATGAAGTATCCTAGAAGGAAAATGGGAGAGGAAATACTTGAAGAGATGATGGCTAAAAACTTTAATAAAATTTCTAAGACACTGGTACATTAATTCAAGAGACTCAGATAATTCCAAGTAGATAAATAAAAATAAATGTATCATTATATATATCATAGTGAATCTGCAAAGGAAAAAAAAAAAGGTGAAATAGATACTTGCCCTGACAAAAGTAAGTTAGAAAAATTTATTAAAGAAGAAATAGAATACCAAGAAATCTCCAGTAACTATGAAAGATATTGAATTCGTCAAAAACTTAACCATGTGGAAAACTCTAGGTCCAGACAGCTTTACCAATGAGTGCTACCCAACATTTAAACAAAAACAATAGTCCCAAACACAGATGCTTCCACAGAGTAGGGAAAAAGGAAATTGTTGTTTATTTTGTGAAGCCAGCATAATCATGTTAACAAGACCTGAGGACAAAGAGTATTCTGGTGAACGTTTACTAGCTCTTGGGTGAAGGGTGAAGGGTGGGATATATATTGAATATATAGAAATTTTATTGTGTATGTATTATGTATACAAACATAAATTTTGCTAGTATAAACACATAAATTACAAATAATAGTGCAGTAATGGTCTTTTTTGTAAATTATGAATAGCCAGTTGATTCTCACAGAATACTTTAATTGATGTTTGCTATACTTTTATATCCGTCTGTAGCCAATTATGGTGGCCATTCATTCATATGACAGATGACATTGTGTCCTAAACTGCTTTCTTCCCAATAAATGTATTGTCATCAAATCTGTTAGTAATATACTGTTAAGACTTTTTCTCACCCCTCTGCAGAATAGTCATAAAACTGAAATCTATTTCAGTTTTATCACTAAATCAACCTTAATTTGTAGATTTTCATGATGTAAATATTATCACTAAAACTGTCGATTCATCATAACTACCAACATAACTTCCTTAAACTTATAATTAAATCAATTATATTAAGAAAACGAATCATGAGTAGTCAAAACTCATCACTTTCTCATTATTTAACTACATTTTATTACTTATTTTTTGAGCTTATTTGTATATTTATATGAGTCCATGCCTATCTGTTAAACTCAAAAATGTTTCATGTGTTTTTTTGTGTGCATGTTGTATTCCACAAGAAAATGTGATTTAAAAAATTGATTTATCAGAGGGGGCCACTATATTAATTTTCCTATATATTTGATATTTATTATAAATTTTAAGAACAGTAACTATTTTAAGAATGTATAATATAAACTTACTGAGATAATAGAGGTTATCCATTCTGAGTGTTTGGGACAGATATAAAAGCGTCCCTTGATGCTACTCAGTTGAACCCATGGAAATCACCCTTCCACTTGATGGTGCATCCTAATGAGAACCACTTGTCACCTGTAACCTCGCATGATAAATTACATCCGATAGCCATTTGCATGGCCTAGTTATGCATGATTATGACACAGGAAAACCAAAGGACATTAGACAGTGGGGTTGAGGTACCTCACAGGCAGTAGGTTGCCTGTGGAAGGAAAATTGCTGCCCACCTTTCCACATTGTCATTCTACTGCACAACTCGAGTTCAATAAGTGGAGCAGCTTTTATGATTAGTTTTTAGCGAAATGTTTAAAATCTCTTAAAATTAAAAAATATATAAATTAGTTACTTAATATTTTTATTTGTTTTAACTATGAAATGTTTTACCTACTAGTATTTATTGAACTCCTAAAATATGCCTGCACTGTGGTTGGACTGTTACCAGTGAGCAGGCACAGACTTGTGCTTGAAAGGGTAACAGAATGGGCCGGGCTCGGTGGCTCAGCCTGTAATCCCAGCGCTTTGGGAGGCCGAGGTGAGTGGATTGCCTGGCCCGCAGGGTTGAGACCTGCCTGGGCAACTTGGAGAGACCTCATCTCTACAATAAATCAAAAATCAGTCGGGCGTGGTAGCGCATGCCTGTAATTCCAGCTACTTGGAAGGCTGAGGTGGAAGGATCGCCGGAACCCAGCAGGTCGAGGCTGCAGTGTCTGGGAGCGGCCACTGCACTCAAGTCTGGGCAACAGAGCGAGACTCCAACTCAAAAAAAAAAAAAAAAAAAAAAAGGGTAACAGAATGAATGCCTTCCACTGCACTGGAGGTAGCGAATGTATAGCGAGTTCCTATAACAAGCGGTTCATCCTTAAGAATGCAACATGTTTTTAAATCACACAATTTGGAGGAAAATAATTTGATAAAATTTAATGACCTGTAAAAATGAGTGATAAAATAGGTTCAAATATTGTTCCAAATACCTTGATAGTTTTCTTGGAACTGGACTTCTCTGAATCTTTCCTGAAAACAAGTAGAGTGGTGCAAATAATTAGTAAGACTCTATTTCAGACTCAAACTAATTTAGTAGTATGGTATTGTACAAAGGACTTATCTCATGTGTTGACATGATTTTAAATCACTTTTTCCTCTGACATAAGCACACACATTTCATTAAAATATTTAATCTTTTTAAAAAAGCATTAACTAGTATATTTCTTGGTTATGGTTTTATATAGTAACCCATGCTTTTGATATATTTGTGTATATTTGATATATTTGTGTAATCTCTATAATATTTAACATGAAAGCAGATCTATTTTCCTGCTTACTAAAATGTTAGCTGTAATTGAAGAACTCATTAATATAACTAACTCATCATATACTTATTTTTGCACTCTTGTTGTCTTTAAATGAATATGCCTTTGTTGAATTTAGGCCAAAATGTTAGACAGCTTCTGCGTCTCTGATGGTTCCTTGCCTGTCATGAAAAGTGTTTTGAGGTTGTCCTCCCACGTACCACATGGTATAAAAGATTGGTTTTTCCATAGTCTAGTGACACCAACTTTGTATCTGTGTTTTAATGGGAAAAAAGAGAGTGTCTGACTATTCCAAGGGAAGAATACAATGTAATGTCTAGAACTGATTTTTTTAAATGTGTTTATTTTTAGAAAAAGTTATTACTGTGCTAGCTGCCTGTCTGGAAAGCGAGAATCCAAATGCTCAGAGGATTGGAGCAGCTGCACTTTGGGCTTTGATTTACAATTATCAGAAGGTCAGTTTTTAAAATCATTGTTATACCTGGGGGCAAACAACCAGGCCCCTTAGGATATATCCAAGGGTGTCAGAAGAGTAACAGCAAAAGAAAAAAAAAAACTGAATCAAAGACTCATGTTCACTTTTCATTCATGTAGCTAGTAAGCCATCAGTTGAGATATTTTTCATTTAATCATTTTAACAGAATGTCTCAATTCAAAAGAGTATCTCTGTTTTAAATGCTTTTTCTGCTATTTTAAATTGATTCACCATTTTATTGCAATGTTAGTATAGATTGTTTCTTCTAAAAGATGTGTAAAGGAAAAATGCATCTTGAAGTAGAAAACTAAATAACAAAATTTTATCCAATTATATGATTCCCCTTTCTCTGGGATATATCCTCACTGAGTTTTGAGATCAGCTCAGTTCTTGTAAGACTACAGCACAGAGCCTGCCCAGAGACAATAGGCAGAGTGGGAGTTATGTCTACTCTTGCTGGCCTTTCATCTTCTCTTTTATTCCAGCCATCTCACTCCTGAGAGAAATACCTGTATGTATCTAGTGGATTAAACAGTAACCAAATGGCAGTGTTAGGCTAGACAACCATCTGGAATGGTGCTTTCTCAGCTGGTTGTCCCTGTCTGTGCTAGCTGTTCTTCCACAGACCAGAGTCACATACACAAAGACTGGCTGCTGCTGTCATTCTTACTTGGATATCCCCAGAGCTTATCACAGGATTTGGCACTTTGTAATCACTCGGTAAATACTTGTTGACCAACTGGCCAGTTGCTACTGTTTGATATGCTTGATCTGAAATCTGAGTTTTCAGGGAATCTGAAATATTGAAACCAAGGGTGACTGGTTTTAAATAGTAAATTGAGATTAGAGGAGAAGAAGTAAAAAAGAAAGAAAAAAAGAACGTGGGACAGTAGAGACATAATCAAGTTAGATGGGAGAAGGACATGGTAAGACTTAAGAACATGCAGGGGACTTGACACAATAGAAGGTACTACTATATCATTCTCCCATTACACTGTTGTATTTTATAATATGCTGTTTAATACTGTAGTTAGCAGTGGGCAGAATTAGTATCATGATATTCTGATCTTTAACCCTTGTCAATAAATTTGCTTAATGGATTGTTCTATATTATCTCCAGGCAAAAACAACTTTGAGAAATCCATCAATAAAAAGAAGAGTGGATGAAGCATATTCCTTAGCAAAGAAAAGTAAGTTTTAGTACTAAAGAGATTACAGTTAAACTTGGAAGCTATCGAGTGAATTATCTGAATAATGAGATAATTTGGACTGGCCACAGCAAAATGACAGATTTTTCCACAGTTTTAGTAGGATTTGAGGAACTATTTTGTCAAAACATTGTAAACTGTGCCAATAACTGGTCAGAACTTTCCATTATATCATTTTTTTAATGGTCTGATAGATGAAGGTTTGAAATGTAATAGTTTCTTAAAACATGTCTGTGATCTTTCTCCAAGTCATTTTATTCTTGTACTAAACTACTTTTGCCGGTAGCAACCACTGTGCTGAAGTATGTTCTTAGTGATAAGACTGGGTGCAATTAGAATTAACCTTGAACAAAAAACTCAGATCTAACATCAAGGACTCTTCCAAATCCCTGTATCCGTGTTCTCTTGTGATCTGGTCATGATACCAGAGAGAGCTTTCTTTTCAAAGCACATTACTCATTTTACGTGACACCAGTTTTCAGTGAGCGGTATTCTCTGAACATTTTTTGCACGAATACATTGAACTGTGTCTTTCCTGTCCTGTAATGGATCTGTTGGTTATTAATTTGTGTTTTTTATAGTCTGATTTTTTTTTTTTAAATTGGAGTCTTACTCTTTTGCCCAGTCTAGAACGCAATGGCACGCTCATGGCCACCGCAGCCTCAGCCTGCAGGGCTCTGGCAATCCTTCTGCCTCAGCTTCCAAGTAGCTAGAACCACAGGCATGCACCACCATGCCTGGCTGTTTTTTTATTTATTGTAGAGATGAGGTCTTACCAAGTTTTCCAGGCTGATCTCAAACCCGCAGACACAGGCAATTCTCTCTGTAATCCAAGCCTCCTAAAGTGCTGGGATTATAGGCGTGAGTCACTGTGCCTGGCCCTTGATTTTTTTTTTTAAGCGGAGGAGGTTATGGTTTGTTTTAGCTATGGCCAAGAATTTCTGAAGTTAGTGAATAATTGAGTTACATTAAAGTTTATGCTTTAGGAAGGATGGTACATAAAAATGAAAAAGAGTAATGGTTTTCATTTGTGATTATAGTTAATGGTATCCATTATGGAGGTATATTTTTTTCTAATACTCGTTGAGTAAACCATTAATTTTAAAAAAGTATAAATTTTGTAACTTCTTAATTTTCTTAAAATATAAAATATTCTAGAATGCTATTACATCAAGAACTTAAATAGAGCTTTAAGTTATATGTAAATCCTATTGATATATATTTGAGTATGTGTGATCATGTTCAAGTATAGTACTAAGTTTAATAAACTGGTATTTCTATACTCTTATTTTTCTATCTCAGCTTTCACAAATTCAGAAGAAAACCCTCTAAATGCCTACTATCTGAAATGTCTTGAAAACCTTGTGCAGCTCCTTAACTCTTCCTGAGTGCCATGAGGTGCTGCGCCCTGAAGCTAATGGCCATCAACGGGGGAGCTACACTTGAAGCCAGCTTTGTGTAACAACTGTTTCCTGAAGACATGCTGACTTTCTGCAAGGCATTGGTCCCCTTCTTCTCTATGAGATGTAGAACTGTTGATGCTCCAATCCTGTCTGTTCATAGCAGCTCTCTGGAAGTAATAGCAGCTGACAAGAGGCAATGGAAAAAGACATGGAAAGTTCTGGGAACAGAAAATATTTTTACCCTTTTTTATACAATTTGCTTTGTAAAAAATCCTATTTAACAGTTATTTAATAAAACACAGTATTTTTAGAAACTAAAAATTGACTAATAATTGCTGCTTGCAGATTCTTATCGGTCTCATAAATATTAATTTTAGGAGTTGAAAGAAGGCATTGTGTTCTGGGGTTTTTTTTTTAATTTTTGACATAAAATTTGGCTTCTGTCAATACAAATTCTTATTTTTCAAACGTTTGTATTGTCCAGAGTATACATACTAGTGAAGGGATATATGTAAATGTGTATGATTTTGTGTGTAGCTTTCTTATGCAGATTTTAATGATGTCAACTCCTTTCTAAATGATTTATAAATTAGTTACATTTATAATTTTCACCTTTTGGCTTTTGAAAGGCTGTGAAAAAAGATACAAGTGGAGTTGTCATCATATAGATCCAGGTTCAAATTCTAGCTTAGCCTAAAATATCATGAAGAATAAGACTGTAAAAAGTGTTGGAGGAACAAGCCCTGTACTTTATTACATAACTCTTAACTAACCTATAGTTTGGAACTCAGTACTTAAACCAAAATACGAAAGTACCAAAGTACTAATCACTTTCAGCAGTTTTTCTAGCACTTGTGAAATAAGACAAAAAATTGTGTCTAGGGAAAATAAAAGGTGAAATATATATGTGTGTGTATACATATATACATCCATACATATGAATACACACATGCATACAGATAGACACACTCATTTCGGAAAATGTTTTAAGAAAAAGTTTTCTAACATAGTTAACAAGATAAGAAAACAATTGATACTTTTTTTTAAATTTATTTTTATTTTAAAGATGTGGGGTATAATTCAGGATTAAGCATACAAGTGGTCATTGTACAGGGAAAGTTTGGGCCTCCCTTTGGTCCCGATTTCACCTGGTTTGAGATTTTTTTTTTATTAAGCAATGTTAGCTGATTGCTAGCAGCAATAAAAGAAAATAAGCCACTGGAAGCATGAGGACAAAGTATATGTTGAATACTAAAATAGAAGCAGATAAGTTTGTAGTGCCTGGGAATTTTTAATCAGAGATCTGAACAATAAATGTGGAAGCTTAGTTTTTGAGGAGCCCAAATTAATTTGAAGCAATGGATATGCCAATATTCTGGAAAACTCACCAATTGTAAGAGCAGGAATCTTAGAAATTATTTTTCTTTTTTCTCCTGGTTTTTTCTTGTTTTTTTGGTATTCTTTTGTAAGCCCTCATTGATGAATAAATGAGATGAATTTACTTATAACGCTCATTTAAAAAGCTCTTTCTATGTCCCAGCCACTATTCTCAAAACTTTTCTTATTTAACCTATCTTCCTCTAAAATACTGCTAATATTTTAGAGGTGAGTAAGTGGAGGCTCAGAGTGTTAAGCCATGTGTTTATTGTGGACAGCAAAGAGTAAAGTTGAGCCTGGAGGCCAGGATAATTGCTAGTAAGCTTGACTTTTTTTTTTTTACCATGCCATGCTGCATCTTTTATTCCCCTCTGTTTCCATCATTGAAATACTTGTCTTCTCTTTGGATCTTATAGATAACTACCATTTTTCTATAAAACTTTAGACTCTTTAGGGAAATGATCTTTTTTTGTAATGGTTCACTGATTGGTTTATGCGTGTAATAGAGTATGTGGTGCTTCAACTTCTTGAAATCTCCCCACTGGTTGACTGACACAGTCTGAAGAGCCCAGATGGGAAGGACTGTCATCCAGGATTTGGATCCTGCATGCCCCTGCAGCTGACATTTCTGGACACCAGGAGACGCAAGTGCAAGTTTTCCTGAAGCCATTACCCCTCTCCTTTCTCCATGGACTGCAGCCTTCCTGATGCTTCATCTTGTTGAAATGCAGATGTGTGGGCCCACTGAAGAAGGCCTGTGTCCAGCAGAACTTTTAGCAGCTCCCCAGGTTCTGCCCACCACTATTTGAGAAACACTGATTAATCCCCCAGTGTTACAGAAAACTGCCTGGAACGTGAAAATGACTTAATATCACTTAATTACTCAGTGATTAAATCAAGACTCAAATTCGAGTCTCTTGAGTTCTGGCCAAGTATTTGTCTTTCACACATGCCCCCAGTTTATGATAAGATCCAGAAAATAGGTGTAGGGGGGCTGGTTCGTACCTCATGGTCTCCAACTTTTTCATTTTTTAGCATTTTTGGTGTCTGTGCTGTGGAAGCACCAGTACAGACACGGGTACCTAGGCTTCTGAATGTGAGCCTTGAACAGTTTAGGGGAGTGGGCTGCCATTAGTTTTGAAAACAGGAAACTAGTAGGAGAATAAAGTTAGCATACCTAATGGGGGGGTCTTTTCTCACTCTAAAAACACTTTAAGAAATGAATAGCTTTTTTTGGTGTTCTGTTAAGAATGGAGCAAAAAATAGAATTTTGCCTACTTAACTCCAGGTCGCCAGTTTTCTTTGTAGTTTTAAGTCTGAAATATACTCATTATCTGGAGTAATTCCATCATCAATTTGGGGAGCTGCACCTTATCTCGTCTCCATTTCCTGATTTTGCTAGGGTCCCAAGTTTTCTGCTTGACCCATGAGGTACTTCAGCTTTGGCAAAATGGTGACTAAGAGTGATGATTAGCATCCCTGCTTTTGCTGCAGTTATCTCAGTGAACAAGATAGCATAACGATGACTAACAGTAGAGGACTTGGCCTGGCTCGGTGGCTCAGCCTGTCATCCCAGCAAGCCGAGGTGAGTGGGTTTCCCGAGCCCGCGGGTTCAAGGCCAGCTTGGGCAACTTGGCGAGCTCTCGTCTCTACAATAAATCAAAAATAAGCTGGGCACGGTAGCGCACACCTGTAGTTCTGTCAATTTGGAAGACCAAGGTGGAAGGATCGCCGGAGCCCTGCAAGACTTTGGAGTGGTGGTGAGTGTGCCACTGCCCTCCAGCCTGGGCAACAGAGTGAGACTCCTGCTTAAAACAAAACAAAACAAAAAACAGAGGATTCTGTAGTCCTGTGGGCCTGGAACCAACCTCGGCTTCAGCACTGCCATTGGGGTGGACCCTGGAACAGTCTCGAGGCTTTGTTTCTTCTGCTGTAATTGAGGATAAGGACGCCTGCCTACCTTGAACAGTCGGTGAGTTGACTGAGCACTTAGTACAGCACCCGATAGGTACATCGTTGTCCCTCAGGTCTTATCAATGATTAGTTTTCTTATAAAATTTTCAAAAACACTCCTTAATTAAAACATTAAATCTTTTGTGTCCTTGTAAACTTTCTCTCCCTTTGGGGAGGGGATGTGCTGAGAAGTGAGTTGGCCTGTGAAAACTACAGTTCCAACATCCTGAAAGGATTGTAGGCTCCGATAGAGGTGCACACCCAGTCCTGAGATAATTGATCGTGCAAACACTTGGCACGTCGTCATTGAGAAGCCAAGTCTTGCAAAGCGTTGCATACAGGCAATAAGTACGCCTGGGTGTCGCGTACATTTTGTTATTCCACTTGTCAGGTTGTATTGATTGAATGTCAGTTGGTAAAATATTGCTCTTCCTTTGTTTGACTTGCAAAAATGGAAAACTCAGAAAATTGTAACCTTGTAGCCAAAAGAAAACCTTAGCTTAAAAAAAAAATCCTTAAGTTTGGGAGAAGCTATTTTCTTCTTTCTTCCTATTGGTCTATTGTTATCCAAAGAATAAGGGGAATGGATGATAAAATGCTATGTTTGGTGAAATAGGATACTTAGAGTTTGAGGGAACTTAGAGTTTCTTCTTCCTAACTTAAAAGCTATTGCTGTTAGGAAATTCCTTACTCAACTCAAGTAATAAGTTGTTTAGGATGAGAGAGACTGTTATGGCCTTGAGGCTCAGGATGTACGAAGCCTATGCTAAGACCCTGGGATTCTGAGATTTGGCAGCGACATACAAGAGGAGCTCAGTGTGATCCTACTTTAAATGTTCCCAACAATGTTCATCTTTGCATTTTGTTTGCTCCTTCTGTGTTTGAGAAATCTGCTTCAGAAAAAAAAAAATCTCTTTTAAGCCAATGTTTTACAAAAGATCCATATAGTAACATTCAATACATTATCTTTAAATAATTCTGCATGAAAGTCAAGAGAAAAATACTTGTTTTAAGACAGACCCCAAGGAAAAATTCTTACCCACATCTCTCCTTTTTCAATAGCATCTTACTATGGTTTTTCCTCTGCTGATGACTGTGCCTTTGGAGTGACTGCACTCCATTTGGGTTCATCTGGACAACAGTACTCAGCAATCTAGTAGCAGATTGCTTGCAGTTCTATGTGAATTCTGAAAACATTTCTTCAAATACATGATGATGACATTACTTCTTTGGCTTACCATGGAAAGGGAACTTACTATTGCTTATTGTTTTCTGGTCTAGTCATTACGACTGGATTGCTGAGAATCAGTTTGTAGGTATAATACCGGTTTAAACCACGTTTTAATAGAGTAGAAGGTCCAAATTAATATTGGCTTCAGTAAGAAAGGAGTTATTGTTTGTTTGTTTTCTGGTTTGTTTTTCACATCCAGGAAACCCCAGGTGGGAAGCCCATAGTTAATAGCATCCTCAAGGACTCGAGTGCCTGTCTTCCTGCTCTCTCTTCAATAAGTTACCTTGTGGACATCAGGAAGGCTAAAGGGTGGAAAAGGACTTCCTCAGCCTCTGTTGCCATTTAGGGAACCTTCCCCAAAGGACCCATCTAGCAACTTGAACTCATATCTTGGACTGAACAGCTCATCATCATTCATAGCAACAAGAGAGGCCAAGAATTGCAGTCCCTGACTGGGGCACACAGTCAGATCCAGTAGCACAGGCTTCTGCTAATAGGGAAGATTGGTGACTGCCAATCTCTGCCAATATTCTGCTTGATTTAAGAGAAAAACGTGATGCAATTAGGGGTAAAATTATTATCCTTCCAAATAAAAATAGGAAAGATTAGGTGCTTATTGAATGTATTTAATCTACATTTAGATTTTGTGATTAGGTATAGTTGCATTCAGAGCTAGAAATAGTGTCAGAGAAAGAAGATGATTTTCTGGCACTAAGTCAAATACCCTGTGTGGAGTTTTCCCTGTAAAGTGGAAGCATCAGCTGTCAGTGTCCACTTGCTTAGCATGGGAAAATGAGGTGGAACATTGAAGAAATGAATAGTTGGTCTGAACAGACTACCAGAATTCTCAAAGACAGTAATTTGAGATTGACCAATAAATTCAAAAATAAAATTAGTTGTGAAATATGTACCTTTAACACTGTGTTTTATTTTATTTACTTATTTTTAATTTTTTGTTTTTTGAGTTGGAGTCTCACTCCATCACCCAGGCTGGAGTGCAGTGGCACTCTCATGGTCACCACAGCCTCAACCTGCTGGACTCAGGCCATCCTTCTGCCTCAGCCTTCCAAGTGACTGGAACTACAGGCGCATGCTATCATGCCCGGCTAGTTTTTTGATTTCCTGTAGAGACGAGTCCTCACCAAGTCGCCTAGGCTGTTCTCGAACCCATGGGTTCAGTCAATCCTCTCACCTCGGCCTCCCAAAGTGCTGGGATTACAGACTTGTCTTTATTCTCCAGTCTTTTGATTAAGGGCTGAGGCCTTTTTTGAATGTAGTTCTTTTATTGGTGCTGTGGTTTCATCAGTGTGTTTTATTGGGAGAACAGAGAGAATTGTTTAGTCTTAGCAAATCTGTCCTGTGGTGGACAAGTAAGAGAGGTTACGCTATTCTTTGATCTTTTGGGATGTCTTCAAACTTTGAACTTCCTTTTGTTTGTTTTTGTGGTTACTCCTGTGCCTGGCTCCCTATTATTAGAGCAAAGATTTCCCAAGGATAGGTGGACTTGCTCGGAAGTTATTCTCAACTCACCTCTTACCCTGATATCCTCTGCAGACTCTCTGGCTTGCTCATCCATGCCCTTTCTTCTCCTGCATCTTTGAATTAATCTTTCGTCTTTCCTTCCCCAGTGTGCCTCCACCCACCTTTACATTTCCTTTTCTGCCTGTTGTGAAAGGCCAAAATGAAATGTCACCTCTCCCATGAAGTGTGTCAGATTCCCCAGCTGGGAAGAAATGTTTTACTCTGAGTTTCCAAAAACATTTTATTTTTTGTTGTTGTTATTTTGTTGTTGCTGTTTTAGGTTTTCTATCACTTAGCCCTTTTGCCTTTGGGTTATGTTGATTCACATTGTTCTCGTCATCTCCCTAAAGACATGACCTTTGAATGAGCTTATAATTCCCAGCCTCTCATGATGCCTTGCACAAAGCAAGTGCTCAATTTATATTTACTTGATGAATGAACATGTCTTTACTAGTAAAAGCTACAAAGTGTCAGGGTGTTGTTAGGGTCAAAATTTGATTGTTTCAAAATATGCAGAACCATAAGTGTTTTCTTGATGAGAACAGAATTTGATTATGCTCTTTAAAAAAAAGTGCCACTTAATAATTTTTGGACTAGACTAGTTAGGGTGGCTCATATCTATAATCCTAGTGAGTTGGGAGGCCGAGGCAGGAAAGAATTGCTTGAGGACAGGAATTTGAGACCAGCCCAGGAATTTGAGACCAGCCTGGGCAGCATAGTAAGACCCCTAACTCTAAGACTCCATCTCTAAGCAAAACAAAATTTTTTTTTTTTTTTTTTTTGAGTTGGAGTCTCACTCTGTCGTCCAGACTGGAGTGCAGTGGCCGCTCCCGGCCACCGCAGCCTCGGCCTGCTGGGCTCCAGCGATCCTTCCGCCTCAGCCTTCCGAGTAGCCGGAATTACAGGCATGCGCCACCACACCCAGCTGATTTTTTGATTTATTGTAGAGATGAGGTCTCACTGCCCAGGCGGGTCTCGAACCCGCGGGCTCAGGCAATTCACTCACCTCAGCCTCCCAAAGGCGCGGGATTACAGGCTTTGCAAAACAAAATTTTAAAAAGAACAAAGAAAAAAATTCTTAGACTATTTTTTGTTCAATAGAGAAATTAAAAAGCACCAATATTTTAGCTATGGTTTGAAATTATAATGTCGCACCCACAAGAAACAGAGATACCAATCTAAACCTTAAGGATCTATTTTTTACTGGGAATCTTACTAAGGACATTCTTTTGGGAAGTAGAGGGTAGGTATCAGCATTTTGAAAAGGGAACAGTAAATTCTGGAAATTGTATAAGCTACAACTCCAGCAGTGTGAGAAAAAACAGAAGAAGCCAGTTTGCATCACCCATGCTGTGTAAAAGGTACAAATCAACAGATAACCTGTCAGTTTCTTCCCAAGTCCTGCTTCTTATTGTTCACATTTGGCAGCGGCAGCCACTGTGAGGACCTGACTTCAGTGAAAATAACACTGACACTATTTGCTTTGCACAGAAAGAGAGGAGGGGACAGTGGTAAAGGCCAAAAGGAAACTGAATAGCTTGATTTAGTGAAAATTAGTGGAAATGCTTATTCTATTGGTACCATTGCAATAGAAAATAACATTAGTAATTGTATCACTTTAAATCTTTTGTTCTTATTTCTTAGGAGCAGCTGATAATACAAAACTCCATCTGGAAGAATGAGGATACTGCGTCTTTTGTGTGGTGATTCTGAGTTTTTGTTATTATTGTTTTAAATTATAGAGACAGAGTCTCGCTTTGCCTAGGCTGATCCTCTCACATCAGCCTCCCAAAATGTTGGGATTACAGGCATGAGCTACCATGCCTGGTCGATTCTTCGTTTTGACCTGAACAGAAAAGTCCTCAATGTACAGAGTCTGATTTGCAACTGGTAGTCCCAACGTGTGTAGCATTAGCTGGGTAAAATTTAAAGATCTAAAATGGTTAAGAATACAGAGCAAGTACTGACCAAGGTGCTGAACTATCAGGATTGCTGATCCCTCTCTCAAATTCCCTCCTAGGATGGAAAAGGAAATAGTAAGAAACTGCCTGAACCAAGGGGAAACCATTGTAATTGCTGTGTTGGAGTAGGAGGTTGTATATTTGGTCAAGGACCAAAGACAGCTCAGCAAGGGCCATGTAAGGGAAGGCAAAAGGTCTTGGGGGACTGCTCCTCCTTCTCCCAAGCCATTACCTTGGGGAAAGATAGTGCTTGCCTCTGGTGGTTTAGATCTCTGGTTTAGGAGTGCTCAAGAGCAAACAGTAAGCAATATAGGACCCTTGTGCATGTAAGAAGACGAGACAACAGGTGAGTCTCCCTGATTTCCATTAGTTCCTTCTGTTCCATGCCACTTCACGCCCCCAAGCCTAGATGCTGCAGTCCCTGAGTGTCTTCCTAATGCTTTGACTGATTGGTTGGAGTCTAACACTCCCCATTGTAGGCTTATTCACAACCACTTCCCACCTCTTGATCCGTCTGGGGTTCATATGGACTAGGGACTGGCCTTCCACGATGAGTATTTGCCTAATACTTACAGGGGAAAATGAACTCACTGGCCAAAATAACAAGACATTGGAGGGGTGCAACCATTTCAAAAGGAAAGCAACATGCTAAAAATACATTTTTAAAAAGAAGCAGAAATATTAAAACAGATAAATCCAGCAGTTTAAGTTAGTCAAATCAGAAGAGATGACAGAAAAAAATTAAAAAGATAAACCACAAACAAGAAAACATAAAAAAAGCAGAAAATATTTTGTGCAACAAATATCAAAGTTGAAAGACTGCAATCGGTAGAGCAAATAACAGAATGCATACAACTGAGTTATGAATTAATGAATTACAAAACAATTGAAGAAATATCTGAGAATTAAATATATACTAAATAGAAGTGATGACATAGTAATCCCAAACTGGAAACAAGCCAGATGCCTATCCATAAAAGAATGAATAAGTACATTGTGGCATATTTAGGCCATGAACTATTGCTCAATGATGAAAGATTACTGATAAATACTACATCATAGATAAATATCAAAAACATTAAATGAGAAGAAGCTTGACACAAAAAGATTACATTCTGTTGATTTCGCTGACATGAAATTCAATAGCAGGTGAACCTAGTCTTTGGAGACAGGTCAAAATAATGGTAACTTATTGGTAAAATGGGCAGAAAGCAACCATATAGCTTCTATATCTTGATCTATAATATTCTATATGTTGATCCAGGTTATGGTATCATGGGTGTATGCATATGCAAAAAGTAATAAAATCATGCATGTTGCTACATGTATATTATAGTTAAATAAGATACTGAAATCAAATTAACTAGATAATATCAACATGATGGACATTAGTAAGGGAAGAACAAAGGATGTAAGGAAATGCTATATTGTTATAGAAGCAAATGTTTATAAAACAAATGTAGATATTTGTTTTAATAAGAAAGGATGAAAAAGAAAAAAGGGATAAATTAAAAGAATAAATATGATGGAAACACATCCGAATGTCAATAAGAGTAAATGTACTAAACTAATAAGTGAAAGATAAACTTGAAATATTGAATTTAAAGAACTAACTATAATTTACAAGGTTGAAAGAAAAGGATGGAAAAAAATGTAATGAAAATAAAATTGTTTAAGTTGTTGTCAACTCATACGCACATGAATAAAACTGACTTTAAGGTCTTTAAAAAATTAGAGATGAAAAAGATTATTATAATGAAAAAAGATTTAACTCACCAAGAAGATGTGACAATTTTAAAGATGCATGCATCTAATAAAATAATCTCAAAATATTTGAAGCAAAACCTGGTAGAACTACAGGAATAAATCGATAAATCTGCTATCACAGGAGTAGCTTTCAACACATGCTCTTGATTATTGATAGATCAAGCAGCAAAATCTCAAAAAAGGATATAGAAGATCTGAATACTGCAGTTGATAACCTTGATGCAATGAGTATATACAGAGTTCTACGACCAAAAGTGAAAGAAGTTCACCTAAACCAAAAGTTCCCTGAGTTCACAGGAAGACTTTACAATTATCAAGTATTTGGCAACAAATATAGTCTCCATGAATTTCAAAGAATGGGTCCATATAGACCAAGAACTCCTACCACTATTTAATAAGGTGAAGATTAAGATAAGCATTTTCACATGTTTGTGAATTAAAAGACATACTTCTTACTAACCCTGAAGTTACAGCAGAAACCACAGTGGAAATTTATTGAATGATAATGAAAACACCACACTTAAATACCTGTAGGAAGCAGCAAAAGTGAAAGTTTTCTCATTTTTTCAAGATACTTTTTTTTGTTTGAAATCCTACATAAAATAATAAAGTCTCAAAATTAGTGAGCTAAATTATGTCTATTTAAAGAAGTTTGAAAAATAATGACAGAATGAAAAATTACAGAATAAGCCTAAATTAAACTGAAAAGAGAAAATGAAAAAAACAAGCATAGAAATCAATGAAATAGAATAAAAGGCACAATATAGAAAATTAACAAGGCAAAGTTGTTCTTTGTAAAAATAGCATACCTAAGCCCAACAGTTGAGGCTGCAGTGGCCGTGAGTGTACCACTGCACTCCAGCATGGGCAAAAAGAGTGAGACTCTGACTCAAAAAAAAAAAAAAAAAAAAAGGAAAAGAAAAAAATAGCAGTAGTAAACTTCTACCAAAATTATTAACTGAAAAAGAAAAAAGTTATGAATAATATAATGAATGTAACAGTAGGCTCATAAGTACCTTAAAGATTTGAGAGATACTGTTAGAATATCACCCATAATCCCCTACTGGCATAGTTGCAATCATAAATGAAATGGACAAGTTCTTGGAAAAACTACAGAAGAAATGACCTAAAAAATAATAAACTATGATAGTCCTATGGCTATGAAAGAAACCAAAGAAGTGATTGTAAACATCCCACAAAGAAAATATAAGATAGATAGAATTTACAGGCAAGTTCTAATAAACACTCAAAGAATAGACTATCCCAATCTCATTCCAACTCTTTTCAATGATAGCAAAATCAAATAATACCAATTCACTCTATAAGACCAGTGTAACCATTATACCAGAACCAAACCAAGAAAGTGTGAAAATGAAAAAATATAGATCCATTTTTCTCATGAATAAAGAGGCAGAAGTCCTAAGGAAAGAGTATATTAAAAAGGGGGAAGGATCTATATGTTTATCTCAGTATATGTAGAAAAAGTATTTGATAATATTCTATAAATTATAATTAATGATGAAACTTCTTGGTGAATTAGAAATAAAAGGAATCTTTAATTAAGAGGATGTATAAAAGGCAGAGCAACATTATTCAAAATAGGGAAATTGGGAAAGTATTTCTTTTTTTTTTTTTTTGAGTTGGAGTCTCACTCAGTCGCCCAGACTGGAGTGCAGTGGCCGCTCCCGGCCACCGCAGCCTCGACCTGCTGGGCTCCGGCGATCCTTCTGCCTCAGCCTTCTGAGTAGCCGAAACTACAGGCGCACGCTACCACGCCCGGCTCATTTTTTGATTTATTGTAGAGATGAGGTCTCGCCAAGTGCCGCGGGCTTAGGCAATCCACTCACCTCAGCCTCCCAAAGGCGCGGGATTACAGGCTGAGCCACCGAGCCCAGCTTGGGAAAGTATTTCTTAAAAAGTATGCCACCCATTATTACCACTGCTATTTAAATTTTATTGGAAGTCCTGTGCAACACAATGAGATAAGAAAAATAGAAGCATAAGATAAGAAAGAAGAAATAAAAATATTGTTTGCAGAACATAATCACTTATATAGAAAAGTCCAAAAAACTAAAATTATGTTAAAAACCAAAGCTTATAGAGGTGACTGGATTAAAAATCTTTTACATTTCTTTATACCAAAAGCAACTAAAATGAATTTTTGTTAAAAAGACGTAATTGACCATAGTCATGGTGATTAAAATGCACTGAGTAATAAATCTAACTAAAAACATACACAATCTCTATCGGGAAAATCACAAATGTATATTAATATGGATTTTAAAAGGCACAAAAGTGTAGAAAGATACCGTATGAATAGAGAGGGAAGCATGTGACAGATTGTGTTTTCCAAAGACAGTCACAACAGTATCTCCTATCCCACTTTTCTTTCCTTATTTATTTTATTTACTTTAGTTTATTTTATTATAGAGATGTGAAGTACAAGTAAGGATTAACTCGGGCTTCTAACTGGCCCTCACTCCCCCTGTAGTGAACATGTGCCCCTCACCCTCCTTCCTCTCTCCTTCCCCTCAGCAGTGCCCAGAGACTGCTGATTTCTCCTTTGTGCTAATGGGACTAGTGTTCAGGGCCCACTATGAGTGAGAACATGCGGTATTCCGTTCTTTGTTCTGTGATAGTTCACTTTGTATTATGGTCTCTGACTCCATCCAGTTTGTTGCAAAGTCCATCATTCTGTTGCCACTTTTCTTAAAAAAGTGTCTTTAATACTTCTCCTCTGTAAGTGGAGTCTGATTTTGGCTATGGCAGAAGAGCTGCAACATGACTTTTAAGGTTAACAATAAAAGGTGATGCAGCTTCCTCCTGGTTCTCTTGGAAGCAAGCTACCATGTTGTGGGAAAGCCGAGCAGCCACAAGAGAAGCCATGAGCAGGTGTTCTGGATGCCAGCTGCAGCTCAGTTTCCAGTGGACAGCCAGCTTCAACCACCAGACATGAGTGAACAGGCCTTTGGTTGCCTCCAGCTCCTGGCCACTGAATCACCCCAACCTTTACATCTTCCCTCTCTCTCTGAATCCTGACCCAGGAAATCTCTCAGCATCATAAAATGATTATTCTTTTACATCATGAAACGCCAATTCTTTCCGAACTGGTAGATAGGTTTAATATCATTTCAGTCCTAATTTTAACAGAATATTACTGAAGAATTTGATGCAATTATTCTATTGTTTACATAAGATAATATATCTGAGAATAGCCAGGATATTTTAAGAGACATTTTGAAGAGGAATAGCATCAGAACTTCTTATAAAATTGTGATAATTTCATATGGGACATACATGGTTTAATATACATGTAAAGTGGTGGTATGACAGATCAATTTTTGAGAAAAGAGGGGTTATTTGATGAATAAAGTAAGAAAAACATCCATACAGAAAAAGATAAAATTGGATTCCTTCTTCACCATATATGCAAAAATCAATTCCAAATGATTAAGGAGTTATATGTAAACAAAAAAAGACTTTAACACTTTTAGTAGAAAATATTTTATTTTAGACTATGGGCTAAGAAAGATTTCTTCAGTTAGATTTTTTAAAATGACTATAGTACACAAGATTAACAGATTTCAGTATATAAAAATTAGGAATTTTGTCAATTAAAAAACACCATAAAAATGGAAAATATAAGTATAAATTGGGAGAAGATATTTGCAATATATGCTACTGACAATGGATTAATATTAACAATATATAAAGAACTTCCACAAATCAATAAGTAGAATCTAACCCAATAGAAAAATAGACAAGAATCATGAACAAGCAATTTAAAGAAAACTCATATGGCCAAGAAACATATTAAAAGGTCTTCATGGTTATATATGGTGGCTCACGCCTGTAATCTCAGTACTTTGGGAGGCTAAGGCAGGAGGATTGCTTGCATGCAAGAGTTTGAAACCAGTGTGGACAAAAAGACAAAACAAAACAAAAACTTAACTAGGTATAGTGGCAGGTGCCTGTAGTCCCAAATACTAAGAAAACTGAGGTAGAAGACTTACCCAGGAGATCAAGGCTGTGGTGAGCTGTGATTGTGCCACTATACTCCAGCCTGGGCAACAGAGCGAGGCCCCAGCTCAACAAACAAACAAACAAATGAGTAAATATAAATAAATAAAAGGTCTTCGGCATAATTTTCATTTAGAAAAATAAACAATCAAGACAACCCCTAACCTTTACACTCATTCAATGGCAAAAAAGTAAAATGTCTGGCAGTAATAGAATGTTGGAGAAGATATAAGTCCACAGGAGATGTTATACATTCTTGGTGGAAGTGTCAATAGTTGTAGGCACTTTGTAATAACAATTTGGCATTGCTTCCTAGAGTTGGACGTACACAGTGACCTAGCAGTTTTATTCCCAGGGATGTATCTTCCAAATAGTCTTGAATGTCAGCATCAAGAGCCATGTAAAAAATGTAATAGCAATATTCTTTGCAATAATTCAAAGTTCGAAGCACCCTCAAAGCTCATCAATGGGAGAGTCCATTCACAATCAGTTCACATAATTCCATTTACTTAATGGAATATTATGCAATAGTCAAATGAATAAACAATGATAATAAAAACCAGTGTGAATGGATTGTAATAGCAGGATGTTTTTGTTATTGTGGTAAAAAATATAACATGAGACCTACCCATTCAAATTATTAATTGTACAGTACCGTGTTGGTAACAAGCATTATGTTGTACAGCAGATCTCAAGAACTTTATACCCATTGACTAGCAATTCTCTATTTCTCCCTCCCCTCAAGACCTTGGCAACCATCATTCTGCTTTCTGTTTCTATGCATTTAATACTTTAGGTACCTAACTGTAATTATATAGTATGTGTCCTTCTGTAACTGGCTTATTTAACTTTGCATAATATCTTCAAGTTTCATCTATATTGTCATATATTGCAGAGTTTCCTTCCTTTTAATGCCAAATGATACTCCATGATGTGTATATACCACATTTTCCTTATCCATTCTTCTGTAGATGAACTTTTAGGTTATTTCCACATCTTAGCTAGTCTAAATAATACTGCAAAGAGCACAGAAGGACAAATATCTCTTGAAGATACGAATTTAAATTTTTCTGAATAAATACCCAGAATTAGAATTGCTGGATCATATGACAGCTCTTTTATTATTTTTAGAAACCTCTATACTGTTTTTCATAGTGACTGCATCATTTTATGTTCTCTCCAACAGTGCACAGGTGTTCCAATTTCTCCACACCATCACCAGCATTTATTATTGTTTGATAATGGTCATTTTTAATAGGTGTGGAGTGATAGAAAGGATTTGATTTGCATTTTCCTGATGATTGATGCTGTTGAGCTCCTATTCCTATTGGATATTTAAATGTCCTCTTTGGAAAAAAAAAGTCTGTTCAAGGATTTTGCCGATTTTCTAACTGGGTGTGTGAGTTTTTTTGCTGTTGTGTTTTAGGAGCTCCTTATATATTTTGGATATTCATTCTTTATCTGATATATGGTTTGCAGGTTTTTCATCCAGTCTATAGGCTACCTTTTCACTCTGTTAATTGTCTTCCTAGCTGTTCAGAAGCTTATTAGCATAGTGGAATTCCCCTTATTTTTTTTTTTTGCTTTTATCATCATACCCAATAAATCATTACCTAGACCAATGTCACAGAGTGTTTTTTTTCTATGATTTTTTTCTAGAAGCTATATAGTTTCACATCTTACATTTAAGTATTTAATAAAACTTCATTCTTCTACATGTGGATATCTAGTTTTTTCCAGCATCATTTGTTGAAGATTATATCCTTTCCTCATTGTGTATTCTTGAATATTCATTCACTGTTTTGAATATCAGTTGACTATATATGTGTAGGTTTATTTCTGTTCTCTTTATTCTGTTCCATTGGTCTATAAGTCTATTTTATGCTATTACTATACTATTTGGGTTACTATAACTTTATAATATATTTTAAAATAAGAAAGTTGCACCGTGGAGCTCCGCCGCCTCGAAACGTTCACCGCGAGCGGCCTTCCCCACCTACCCCCTCCTCTAGAAGAAAAGAAGAAACTCATGCAAGTTAAACTGAGTTAATAATAATAGCCGGAGACGGGGCAAGATGGCGACGGCATAGGTGAACTGGTGAGATTCTCTGAACGTGAGTTCCCAAAAAGGCTATCACTTCGCTACCCCCATCCCCCAGCCCACCACCAACCGCGCTGGGGGCAGGCCCGGGAACTTCAGTCCCACGCAAGGCCAGATATTGTGCCCCCGCCCCACTGCTGCCGTTCTACTCGTGTGTGGAAGTCTCCGGTCCCAGCCCCCTCCAGATCCCTCCCCGGCTGCATTGTCTCCAGCCCGGGCACCCGGCATCAAGCCGCCGGTCACACAGGGAGGCTCTGGGCACCCGCCCCTCAGAGACGCTGGTTCCATTTCTGGCTGAAGTCCTCTGTTGGGTCCCAGTGCCACTCTCGCTGTCTAGAGCCTGCCCTTTGGAACTTTGGAGCTCTGGAACTCCGGGTCCACCCTGGCTGAGGCACTCAGCGTGAGACCCCAAATCAGAGGACCCAGACAAGCGGAGAAAAACAGATCTGCTTAAACTGCCTTGCCATTCTCCAGGAAGAGACTTCCATTGCCCTGCCCACCTAGCACCAAACTTTACCTCATTTCCTAAGGCCAGGTATTGCAGTGTGCGGGGAAGTTTTGGGTCCCCGCTCCCTCCAGCTCTCTCCCCGGCCCGGCACCCGGCACCGCAGGTCGCACAGGGAGGCTCTGAGCGCCCGCCCCTCAGAGACACCGGTTCCATTACTGGCTGAATACTCTGTAGGGGCCCAGTGCCACTCTCGTCATTTACAGTCTGCCTTTTGGAACTTTGGAGCTCTGGAACTCCGGGTCCACCCTGGCTGAGGCACACAGCGTCGA
>NW_007254931.1:0-1986 GCF_000164805.1 Carlito syrichta | reverse complement strand
ACATCATATCACACTTGCACAGACATCAAACCACAAACATTAAATTTGATTGAAACCTGTGCTTTGAGTTGAACTAAAGTTAAAATAACTTTAATTTCTTCTCAATACTATGAACAAAAATAGCTTATTGACAAATAAACTGATATATACACCAAAGCAATTCGAGCAAAACATGTTTATTTCTAGCATGTAACATACTGAACTTATTTTAAGTGGAACATGAGAAAAACAGTCCCTATATAGGTACCCTTGAGTTTTAATTTGCTAAAACTTTGTTACCAGTTCTTTAGAAGTAGTCTGATTTCATTTTTCCAACTAGGCCTATCATATATTGACTACTTTATCTGTACATCATGCTTTGCATGAATAAAAGGTCAGTGGTCTACCTAAATATCCACCTGTGTATTACTAAAATTGTTATTTCCCATAGGCAAGGTCTTATTTTTCAACTAAACATATTTTGGATGACCATAAAAAAAGTCAATGCTATCACAGAAGGATCACGTGTAAAACAAATCACATGATTAAAAAAGGCCAGCAAGAGAGCAAGTATGCTATTTATATATAATCTCCAAAAATAAAAATGAAAAAAAAAACACACGCATCTCATACCAGAAATTTTACTCCCATAAAAATGTCAAGGCTGGAGACGGGGCAAGATGGCGACGGCATAGGTGAACTGGTGAGATTCTCTGAATGGACCAAGACTGCAAACTGCTGAATAGACAGACTGTAAAGCAGAGGGAAAAGTGAACAAAACCAGAAGACCCTCATAAGGAAGAACAGGTCATTGCAGAAGAGAAATAAAAGCAACCCCACCTTCCCTCAAAAACAGAATTGAAGAGGGGGAGGGAAAGGGGTAAAGGGAGAAAAATCTACAGAAATGAAGAAAAACCAAAAGAAGAGTATGGGTCTCTCCCAGACGCCTGGGAGAGCAGACACTGAGAAAAGTGACTTTGGAATACAAACAATGAAAAGTCCCCAGAATGAAGGGTCTCAAAATGCAAATGTAGATATCAAAACAATAATGGAGAGACTAAAAAGAATTGAGGAGACACAAGAAGAAACTAGGAAGGAGCTGATATCTGAGATAACAGTAATAAAGAATACTGTGAATGAAATAAATAACAAATTGATAAGCATGGAAAGCAGAATTACCCAAGCAGAAGAAAGAATCTCAGAGCTTGAGGACCAAAATATAGAAATAACCCAAACTCTTAAAAACACAGAAAATAAGCTAAAAAAGACAGAACAAAACCTTCAAGAGATGAGTGACTACCTCAAGAGGCCTAACCTAAGAATAATCGGACTCCCTGAGACGGAAAGAGAAACAGAGACCACATTGGAACAAACTTTCCACGAGATCATTCAAGAAAATTTCCCTCATCTAATCAGTGATACAAAAATTCAAACACAAGAGATTCAGAGAACCCCCGCAAGACAACAAATGAGAAGACCAACTCCTAGACACATAATAATTCGCCTAAATAAAGTAGGCACAAAAGAAAAAATCCTAAAGGCAGCAAGAGAAAAAGGCCAGATCACCCACCATGGAAGACCAATCAGAATAGCAGCAGATTTATCTGCAGAAACCCTGCAGGCTAGGAGAGCTTGGAGCCCTATCTTCAAAGTCCTAAAGGATAAACAATTTCAACCAAGAATAACCTACCCAGCCAAGCTAAGCTTCATCAGTGAGGGAGAATTAAAATCTTTCCCAGATATCCAATCCCTAAGAACTTATGCAGCCACAAAACCATCTCTACATGAAACACTTAAGAAAGTACTAAACACAGAAGAAAAGGAAAAAAGAAGAACGTTCTTCACAAGAGTACAGGGAAAAGAATAAAATATACACGAACCAACCCCAAAAGCAAAAGAAAGACAAAAAAAAGAAAAAACCAAGTGGAAGAACAATAACTCAATAAGAACTCCATGATAGGGATGAACTCTCACATTTCAATAATTAGTCTGAATGTGAATGGACCT
>NW_007254930.1:2075-2891 GCF_000164805.1 Carlito syrichta | reverse complement strand
AGTTACTTGGCTAACTAGTCGGTTAGCAAATCAGCTAGCTGGTCAGTTATCTATGGGCTCACTTGCTTTCCATCAGGTCAGCTAAATGTTCGGCTCGCTCACCTGCCAACCAGTCAGCAAACTAGTCAGCTCACTTGCCAGACAACAGGTTAAATAACTTGTCAAACCGCTCGCAGGCCAACAGGTCAGTGAACTAGTCGGCCTGCTTGCCAGCCGATTAGTTAAGTCAGCTCACAGGTCGGCTCACTCACCGGCCGAATAGTTAAGGCAGCTCACAATTCGCATCAGTCACCGGCCAACTAGTTAAGTTGCCTCAATTGTCGGCTCACTCACCAGCTGACTACTTAAGTCTGACCAGTCGGCTCACTCGCCAGCTGACTAAATACAGCTGACCAGTCATATCACACTCCAGCTGACTAGTTAAGTCAGCTCACCAATCATCTCACTCGCCGATGAACTAGTTAATTCAGCTGCCTTGTTGGTTCACTCGCCAGTCAACTAGTTGTCAGCTACCCTGTAGGCTCACACAGTGGTTGACTAGTTAAGTCAGGTTACTGGTCAGCCTACTAGCCATACAATTAGTAAGTTAGATAACCAACTGGCTGACTAGTGGGCCAACTTGTCAGTTGATAATTAAGGTCTGCTAACTAGTTGGCCGACAAGTTAGGTCAGCTAACTTGTCGTCCAAATAATCAGACGACTGATTAAGTTAGCAAATTAGTCAGGCAACTAGTTAACCGAGCTAACTAGTAGGACAACTCGTCAGTCAACTAGATAATGCAGCTAAATAGTCAGTCGAATATTCTGCCAACGTTT
>NW_007254930.1:0-641 GCF_000164805.1 Carlito syrichta | reverse complement strand
CACCTGGCTATCCGACTGTCTAGCTGGTTAAGCAGTTAGTTTAGTCAGCTGTCTGGCCAGTTGGCTAGTTAGGTAGCTAGCTAGATAATTCAGCTTTCTAGTCAGGAGGCTAGCTGTTTAAGTCAGCTAGTTATGTCAGCTATTTTGCCTGCTGGATATGTAGGTAAGGAGCTAGTTAAATGAGCTGGTTACCCAGTTTGGTAGCTTAAGTCAGCTACATAAATCAGCTGGCTAGCAAGCTGGCTACATAGAAAGCCTGGTAATTAAGTCAGCTTGATAGGCAGCTGACTAGCTGTTTAAATCAGCTTGTTAAGTCAGCAGGCAACCACCATGCTAGCTAGTTAAGACAGCTCATTAAGTCAGTTGGCTATCCAACTGGTTATCTCGTTAAAAAGCTAGTCATGTCAGATAGCTATCCATCTAGTGAGCTAATTATTTCAGCTAGATAAATCAGCTGGCTAGCTAAGAAGCTAGCTATATAAGTCAGCTAGTTATGTCAACTAGCTAGCTGGTTATGTCAGCTAGTTTAGTCAGCTATCTAGCTAGCCAGGTAACCAGCTAGTTGAGTCAGTTAGTAAAGACAGTTGGCTAGCTAGGTAGCTAGCTGGTTAATTCAGCTAGTTAAATCAGCTTGCTAGCTA
>NW_007254929.1:2982-3748 GCF_000164805.1 Carlito syrichta | reverse complement strand
CCGCTGTTTGTCATTTTCCTGTTCGACCTGTAACTCCTTTCCTGAAATTCCCCCTCCTCGATTTTCCACCTCATTTCTTTTGATCTTTTGCTCTAGGCGAACCATTTCCCCTTCAAGGTTAGAGCTATACTTTTGCTCCCCAAAGCGTATTTCTATTTCATTAGATTCCGACCGTTTCTCGGCGAACTGAAGTTTTTCTGTCTGCAGACGGATCAGCTTCTTCAACTCATCTGCTGTTGCTTTGCAGCTATTCAGCACCTTGGGCTTAAACCCAGTTTCTTTGCCTCTTCCAAAAATGTCCACGAATCCTCTGGCACCTCCTGTGATGTGAATGACTTCTGTGAGGCTCTCCCCTTTGGACGGACGTGTCGGTCTGAGGCCTCAGCTTGGCTGGGGGGGCAGACTTTGCCCACACACGGTTCTCCCAGGAGTTCGAGCCGCGCTATCTGAAGCAGGCCGCTCGCTGAGAGATGGCCACTCGCGCACAGCCCCACTCGTTTAAGGACATGAAGGGCTTTGCACGAGGCGCGAAGGGTCTTTCGGCGTCTCTCCGCTGCTCTACCAGGGTGCGCCTTCCAGTCCGACCTGCTGCTGGAGCCGAGGCTGCGACCACCTCGCGGCAAGGGGGGCTTCGGCGACCCCACCAGCGATGCTCTGAACGCCTCCCCCCGCACCTGAAGCTCCCCGGGGCACCGGCCAGGCGCGCAAGGCCCCGGGAGTGGCCACCGGGCGCTCGGCCGCGCCCCCGGCTGCAGGAGCCGGCGAA
>NW_007254929.1:0-1956 GCF_000164805.1 Carlito syrichta | reverse complement strand
GCGGATTCCCACTACTGCCTGTTCCACCTCCCACTCCCCCGCCCGGCAGTTTCCCAGGACTGCCCATCCTTTGCTCAGAGTATTACAATAATTGTTCGAGGTCTGCTTATGAGTGAGAACATGAGATTACTCTTTTTTTTTTTTTTTGCTTCTGTGATAGATCACTCAGTATTATAGACTCTGAGTCCATCCAGGTTGCTGTGAAGTTCATGATTTTGCCCTTCTTTATGGCTGCATAACATTCCATCGCATGTATGTGCCACCCTTTTAAAATCAGGTCCTCTTTTGGTTGGTTCCAGGTCCTTGCTGTTGTGAACAAGGCTGCAATAAAAACACGTGTGCAGGCATCTTTTCAGAGAGTGAGTTGAGTTCCTCCAGGTATATCCCCCCAGTAGAGGGATTGGGGGGTCATATGGAAGGTCAAATTTTAGATCTTTTGGGAATCGCCACACTATTTTGCACAGAGGCTGTACTAGTCTACACTCCCACCAACAGGGTAGACGTGCTCCCTTTCCCCTACATCCTCTCCAGCATCTGTTGTTTTTTGAGTTATTGATGGTGGCCATCCTGACCGGAGTTAGGTGGTATCTCAGTATCATTTTAATTTGCATTTCTTTGATGACTAGTGAGGCTGAGCATTTTATCACGTATCTGTTGGCTGCTCATACGTCTTTTTTTGAGAAGTATCTATTCATATCTTTTGCCCACATTGTAATGGGGCTGTTTGTTTTTTTCTTTTCTTTTCAGCTGTTCTTGTACCAATACCAGGCTGTTTTGATTATTGTAGCTTTATAATAAAGTTTAAAGTCTGGGAGTATGATACCTCCTGCTTTGTTTTTTGTTTGTTTTTGTGTTTGTTTTTTTTTTGCTGAGGATTGTTTTGCGATTTGTGGTCGTTTATGTTTCCATATGAATTCCTGTATTGTCCTTTCCAGGTCTGAAAAGAATGCTGCTGGTAATTTAATGGGTATTGCATTAAATCTGTAGATTGCCTTGGGTAGAATGGAGATCTTAACAATGTTGATTCTTCCAATATAAGAGCATGGAATTTTTTTCCATTTGTTTGTGTATCTTTGATTTCTTTGAGCAGTGTTTTGTGGTTTTTGTTGTAAAGATCTTTCATGTCTCTGGTTAGGAAGATGTCAAGGTATTTAATTTTTTTGTGGCTATTGTGAATGAGATTGCACTTTTAATTTGGATTTCTGTTTGTTGATTGTTGGTGTATAGAAATGTGACTGTCTTTTGCACATTGATTTTATACCCTGAGACTGCCAAAATCCTTTATCAGTGCAAGGAGGTTTTTGGCAGATTCTCTTGGGTTTTCAAGATATAGCATCATGTCGTCTGCAGAGAGGGATAACTTGACTTCCTCTTTTCCTATTTGGATACCCCTGATCTCCTTCTCTTGTCTGATCGCTCTAGCTAGCACTTCCAAAACTATGTTGAAAGGGGAGCTGAGAGTGGGCATCCTTGTCTTGTTTCAGTTTTCAGGGGAAATGGTTCCAATTTTGTCTGTTTAGCCGTATGCTGGTTGTGGGTTTCTCATAGATGGCTCTTACTATTTTGAGGAATGTTCCATTTATGCCTAGATGTTCGAGGGTTTTTATCAAGAAGGTGTGCTGCATTTTATCAAAAGCTTTTTCTGCGTCTAATGATATAATCAGATGGTTTTTGTCTTTACATCTGTTGATGTATTTAATCACGTTTAAGGTCTTATGAATGTTAAACCAGCCCTGCATCTCGGGGATGAAGCCTACTTGGTCGAGGTGGATGATTTTTTTTTTTTCATTTTGTAATGCCTGTCTAACATAAATACAAACTTGCGGTGTAAAATTTGAAAAGATCCTTCTTAACAGCACAAAACACTATCAATTAATTGGATAAATATCTTTTGGACATAGGGAGATGGGAGCTACTTGCTGGGACATAGACATTAATTTTTTAGTTTTATCCTCA
>NW_007254928.1:0-4094 GCF_000164805.1 Carlito syrichta | reverse complement strand
TTAGCTACATAGCTAGAAAGCTGATTATCTAGCTGATTTAACTAGCTAGCTAAATAGGTAGCTATCATATAGTTAGCTGACTTAACTAGCTGATTTAAATAGCTAGGTAGGTGACATATCTAGCATACTTAACTAGCTAGCACCCTAGCTACCCAACTTACTTAACTAGCTCAAATAACTAGCAAGCCTGCTGGCTACCCATAAGACTTAACCAGCTTTTTACTTTGATAGCCAGCTGGCTAGACAACTGACTTAATTAGCTGAATTAACTAGCTAGCCAGTTGGTTAGCAGGCTGACTAAACTAGCTAAGTTAACTAGCTGGCCAGCTGACTAACCAGCTGACTTAATTGCCTACCTACCTAGCTAGCCGGCAGCCTATCCAGCTGAGTTAACTAGTTGACTTAACAAAGTTGCTAGCCAGCTAGCCAGCACAATTAACTAGCTATTTACCTGGCAAAACATCTGAATAGCCAGCTGAAATAACTAGCTGGCATAACTAGAGAGCCTGATGTCTGGTCAGCTCACTTAACTAGTTACCTACATACATTGCCTGCTGGCTTTCCAGCTGACTTAACTATCTCACTACCTAGCTAACCTGCTGGTGAGCAAGTTGAATTAACTAGGTGATTTAACTTTATAGCCAGCTGGCTACCCAGCTGACCTAACTAACTAGCTACTCTGCTAGGCAACTGGTTGGCCAGTTGACTTAGCAAACTGACTTAACTAGCTAGCCAGATGACTTAACTAGCTGATTTAACTAGCTTGCCAGCTGCCTGGACAGCTGAATTAACTAGCAGACTTAACCAGCTAGCCAGCTGGCTAGCCAGCTGATTTAACTAGCTTGCTACCTAGCTAGCCAGCTGGCTAGTCCGCTGACTAAACTAGATGACTTAACCACCTAGCGAGCAGGCTATCCAGCTGACTCAACTAGCTGACTTAACTACTTAGCCAGCTGACAAGCCAGCTGACTTAACTAGCTCTCTACCTATCTAGATAGCTGGCTAGCCAGCTGACATAACTAGCTGACTTAATTAGCTAGCCAGCTGGCTAGCCAACTGACTTAACAAGCTCACTACCTAGCTAGTCAGCTGACTTTCCAGCTGACTCAACTAGCTAGCATAAAGCAGCTGACCTGCTTGCTAGTCAGTTGAATTAATTAGCTTGCTATATAGCTAGCCAGTTAGGCAGCTGGTTAGCATGCTGACTTACCTCGCTGAGTTAACTAGTTAGCAAGCTCACTTAAATAGCTGATTTTACCAGCTAACTACCTAGCTCACCATTTGGATTAACTAGCAGGCTTAACTGGTTAGCTACCTAGCTAGCTATCTAGCTAGCCAGCTGACTTAACTAGCTGACTTAACTAGCTACATAGCTGACATAACTAGCTGACTTATATAACTAGCTTTCTAGAAACCCATCTGACTTAACTATCTAAAATTATTAGCTAGCCAGATGGCTAGGCTTCTGACTTAACTAGCTTTTTAACTACCTAACCAGCTGAATAGCTAACTGACTTAATGAGCTAATGTAACTAGCTAGACAGCTGGTTGCCAGCTGCCTTAACTAGGTGACATAACCAGCTAGTCAGCTGGCTAGTCAGCAGACTTAACTAGGTGGCTACCTATCTAGCCAGCTGGCTAGCCAAATGACTTACCAAGCTGACTTAAGCTAGCAAGCTGGCTAGCCAACTCACTTAACTAGCTAGCTACCTACCTAGCCAGCAGACGGGCCAGCTGACTTAAATAGATGACTTGAACAGCTAGCCTGCTGGCTAGCAAGCTGATTTATCTAGCTAGCTACCTACCTAGCCACCTGGCTAGACAGCTGATTAAATTAGCTGACTTAACCAGCTAGCCAGTTGGCTAGCCATCTGACTTAACTCGTGGACATCACTAGTTAGCCAGAGTAGCTATCTAGCTGTCTTAACTACCTATCCACCTACCTTGACAGTTGGCTAGCCAGCTCTCTTAACTAGCTGAATTATCCAGCTAACTAGCTGGCTAGCCAACTGTCTTAACTAGCCAGATACCTAGCTAGCCAGCTGTCTAGCCAGCTGACTTAACTAGCTGAGTTTACTAGCTACCTACCTAGCTGGCCAGCTGACTTAAAAGGTAAGCTAACTAGCTAGCTACGTAGCTAGCCATCTGACTTAAATAGTTAGCTAACTAGTTAGGTACCTAGCTAACAAACTGACTTAAAAAGTTAGCTGCCTAGGTAGCTAGCTGACTTAACCAGCTAGCTAACTAGTATGCTTACTCATTATCTAACGTGCTAGCTAGCTGACTTAATCATCTGACTTAACTTGTTAGCTAAAGAGCTAGCTAGCTGACTCAACCAGCTTACTCAACCCGTTTGCTAAAGAGCTGGTTAGCTGACTTCACCAGCTGACTTAACCCGTTAGTTTCCTAGCTAACTACCTGACTCCACCTTCTGACTTAACCTGATAGCTAACTAGCTAGCTAACAGTCTTAACCAGCTGACTAAATTAGAAAGCTGAATTAACGACCTGAAATAGCTAGCAGACTTAACTATTAAGCTAGCTGACTTAACTGGCTGACTTAACTAGTAAGCCAGCTGACTTAACTACCTGAATTAAATAGTTAGCTAACTGTTTAACTAGCTGATAACTATATTGATAGCTAACGAGTTAGGTAGCAGACTTTAATTGCTGACTTAAATAGTTATCTAACTAGTGAGCTAGCTGACTAAGCTAGCTAACTTAGCTTCCTAGCTAGTTAGCTGACTGAGATAGCTGACTTAACTTGTTGGCTAATGAGATAGCTAGCTGACTTAACAAGTTGGTAAATGAGTTAGATAACTGTTTTAACTAGTTGGTAAACGAGTTAACTAGCTGACTTTACTAGTTGGTTAACGAGTTAGTTAGGTGACTTGACTTGTAGACTGAAGAGTCATCCGACTTCTTAGCTGGTTTAACACGATGCCAGATTACTCAGCCGACTTGTTAGCTTGCTTACAAGTTAGCTCAGGTAACTAGTCGGCCGACTAGTTAGATAGGTTATCTAGTTGACAGATGAGTTCTCCCACTAGTTAGCAATGTTAACTAGTTGCCTGCTGGTTTGCTGACATAACTATAATGCCAACTATTTGGGCAAACCTTTAGTTGACCTAACTAGTCGGCCGACTAGTTACCTGAGCTAACTTGTCAACTGAAAAGTTGGTCAACTAGTCATCCAATTGGTTAGCTGTCTTAACTATTTGGCCGGCTAGTTGGCCAACCAGTTAGCTGGCTTGACTAGTCGGCCCAGCGAGTGAGCTGACAGGTGAGCTGAATTAACTAGACAGCTGGCGAGTCAACTGACTGGTCAACTGATTTAACTAGTCGGCCGGTGACTGAGCAGATGGGTCAGCTGACTTTCATCATCTTGTGAGGGCGCCGACTGGTCATAAGAATTAACAAGTTAGCCGGTAAGTGAGCCGTCTGGTGAACCAACTTAACTAGTTGGCCAGCGTGTGAGCCGACTGTTGAGCTGCCTTAACTAGTCGGCTGATGTGTGAGCCAATTGGTGAGCTGAATTAACTACTTGGCTTGTGAGCAAGCCAACTAGTCAGCTGACCTGTTGGCCTGTGAGGAAGCCGACAAGTTATTGGAACTGTTGGCTGGTGAGCGAACTGACCAGTTTGCTGACCGGTTGACAGGCGAGTGAGCCAACTATTTAACTGGCCTGGTGGAAAACAAGCGAACCCACAAGTTAGTTGACCAGCTAGCTGAGTTGTTAGCCAACTGCATAGCTAAGTAACTAGCTGATTTGCTAGCTGACTTAACTAGCTAGCTGACTAGCTAACTGGCTATGTAACTGACATAACTAGCTAGCAAACAAGCTATGTAGCTGTCTAGCTAGGTGACATAACTAGCTAGCTAACAGGCTAGTTTGCTGGCTAGCTGACTTGATTATCTTGCTGAATAGCTAGCTGACTTAACTAGCTAGCTGACTAACAAACTGACTAGCTAGTTGACTTAACTAGCTATCTGAATAGTTAGCTGTCTTGCTAGCTGACTTAACAAGCTAGCTGGCTAGCTAGCTTACTTTACTAGCTGAATAGCTAGTTGGCTGGCCAGTTGACTAGCCAGCTG
>NW_007254927.1:1099-7020 GCF_000164805.1 Carlito syrichta | reverse complement strand
CGGTGCACACTAGATATAATGCCACACCAGACAATCGACACTGAGTTTGATGGATGGAAACTGAAACTCAATAGTATGTTTTGCATATATTATGTATTTGTGAAGTTAACAAGAAAACTATAGAAATAGTGGCAATGTTTGTTCCTGTGATGTTGAATTAGTGCTCCTGCACACGTCTATTGGGAGTTTTGTGACATAATATGGTAAGATTATTATTCCACCTTATTGCAACCACTGTATTTGTCCTCCTTCATTACAAAACTGTAGGCTCAGTCTTTGTGTTGTGGTCTAAATGCAAAGAAGACTTTCAAATAAATTATCTTCATTGATATTAATAGAATAAAGGTGAATTACTTTTATTTGAAAGTATTATTCTCCTTGTTCAGGTGGGTCATCCCAGCTTTCCATTTAACATTGTATTCATCATAAAAATCAACCAAATACTTAACAGTTCCACACTGAGGTACATGATTACATATCCCACTGTATCTGACCAGAAGACCCACTGTCTGATCCTGGAAATGATATGTGTTAATTTGCTGCGTTTCAGATTGGAAGTTTGCGTGTCATGAAATCAGCTGAGAATACTAGTGTCAGAACTCTGACAATCATGTCTCAGTGATTTTTCAATTTATATGTAGTCAAAAAATCCTTTGTTCAAACATCACCTTATCTGGAAATGAAATGTGTAAAGTGAGGAAATGGCAGCAGCTCTGATTAAGGGACAAGAGATATGGTTGCCAGATGTGACTTCTGAGCTTCCAAGGAACATCCGAGAGCTTAACCATCTGCCTCCTCCACCCACAGAAGGACCTGGTGCCAGGAGACAGAGACATTCCTCTGCATGTGAAAGGTAGAGCAGGGCAAGGTCAAGGTCAAAGTCTTAGTCCAGACTTGGTCTTTACTTGCTCCATAGCATGAGCTTCAGCAGAAATGCAGAATCATCTTTGTGAGTCTTATTCCAGTCCTATGGCTATGACCTCAGGCAATTTCTTGATACTCCTCTGACACATTCAATCCTGTTCTGCTCCTCCTCAGACACATTTGATAGTTCTTCATTGCCCAGAGAAAAAGCCTGGGTTCATTGCTATGCCACCAAAATCCACACTGGTTAGGCCTCTGTGTCCCTTGAGGGCACTCCTTGATAAATCCTGCACTGCAGCCTGGTCACCATACTCAGTGTCTCCTGAAATTCATATTTTACTCACATTCTCTATCTATCAAAATCCAAGTCAACTTTCAAAGTCTGGTTGAAGTCATTGTACTCTATCCTCATTGTCAGAATAAATCACTTCCTCCTTTGACTTCTCAAGTCTTAATCCCTTGTATCAGTAAGGATCTATTCAGGAGACAGAAACCATACCACCTATTTGGACAGAGAAAATTTAATATAAATAATTCTTGCCAGGCACAATGGCTTACACCTGTAATCCCAGAGTTTGGGGGCCAATGAGAGAGGAGTGCTTGAGTCCAGGAGTCTGAGACCAGCCTGAGCAGCACAGCAAGACCTCGGGACTAAAAAAATTATTATTATTAATAATAAAAATAAGCCGGGCTCGGTGGCTCAGCCTGTAATCCTGCGCCTTGAGAGGCTGAGGTGAGTGGATTGCCAGAGCCTGTGGGTTTGAGACCTGCCTGGGCAACTTGGCGAGACCTCATTTCTACAATAAATCAAAAAATCAGCCGGGCGTGGTAGCACGTGCCTGTAGTTTCAGCTACTTAGAAGGCGGAGGCGGAAGGATCGCTGGAGCTCAGCACGTCGAGGCTGCAGTGGCCGGGAGTGGCCACTGCACTCCAGTCTGGGCAACAGAGTGAGACTCCAACTCAAAAAAAAACAAACAAAAAAATTAAAATAAAAAATTACTAAGCAGGTAATGTTTTGTATTGAACTGTGTGCCTCTAAAATTCATCTGTAGAAGCCCTAATCTTCAATATCTCAGAATGTAATCTTACTTGGAAACAGGAGAAAGACCTCAAAAAAGCAAAACTGTCTTTTGGAGAGTGGGTTCCTTGTAGTACAAATGCCCCCCACTAGGTAAGTGGCTTAGGAACCCATCGGCATCAGTGTGTCAGCTAGTGTACTGAGAGGTTGCGTTCAGCTTCAGTGAATTTTTGTTATGATTCTTTCAACACATTTGCCCATTTCATGATAGGTGATTTACAAGTGTGTCTGTCCACACCATTGAATGTTCAGCAGTTTTTGACCAAAAGAAGCAGGAACCTAATGCCCCACCTTCCCTATTCACCTGAACTCATTGTAACCAAATTTTTCTTTGTTTCCCCAGATGAAAAAAGTCCTCTAAGTGAAACATTTTGCCAATGTAGAAGAGGTGAAATAAAAAATGTCAGAGGCACTAGAAGGCACCAAAATGGATGAGCTCAAAAACTGTTTTGAGCAATGAAAAAAGTGTCTCAATAGATATATTGCATCACACAGAGAGTATATTGGTGGTGACTGAAGTCTAAACATGTAAAGACAAATACAAAACATTTTATAAATAAATGCCTTTTTTGAGGTCTCTCCTTTTAGAATTGCTTTGGATATAATTAGTTAAGATGAGGTCATATTGGAGTAATGTGGTTCTCTAATGCAATATGACTAATGTTCTTATAAGAAGAGGAAATCTGTGCACAGACAGCAAACAAGGAATGTACCAGGTGAAGATGAAAACAGAGATGGGGGTGATGCATTTACAAGTCAGAGAATATGTAAACTGCTGGCAAACCCCCAGCAGCTGGGGAAAGGCATGAACCAGATTCTCCCTCAAAGTCCTCAGGGGAAGCAACCCTGCTGACACTTTGATTTGGACTTCCTGCCACCAGAACTACCAGACAAGACACCTCTGTTCCTTAAACCTCTAAGTCTGTGGCATTTTGATACAACAACCTGAGCAAACTAACATGTATGATGAATTTTCAGCTAGTTCACTGAAAAGGCAAAAAGAAACAGGAAGGTATTGCAGAGGCAAATAAAGGTAGCAGCTTCCACCCCACAGGGGATGGAAAAAAGAGGGAGGACACAGGGGAGGAACCCACAGACCTGAGACTCAAACCTGTGGGATGGGTACATGCTTGGCTGAATCTGGGCTCGCTGAGGAGCCTGAACACCCGGCTTGGTGAGCATTGGACACCAGGAAAACTGGACAAGCTTTTGCCTGGTGAAGTCACGTGGTTGTGGCAGCACTGAGGGTGATGGGAAAGGATCTGGCCAGGAAGGAAGAGGCCACAATGGAGAGATGAGATTTGCAAAGTCCTGGCTCCGTACTGCAGAAGACAGTGTTGAAACTGAGAGACAAAGATGTAATGAGCACATATCCTTCTTAGCATTTATTTTTGCCTTGTAGAATAACTGTCTGTATGTGTTCAACCATCTGCTTTAGTACTTAATGTAATGTAGCTTCTCCCCAGCACATGATATTGCCTTTTTCTTTCTTTCTTGAGTCAGGGTCTCACTCTATCACCCAGCCTGGAATGCAGGGACACAATTACGGATCGCCGAAGCAACAATCTTCTGGGCTGAAGAGATTTTCCTGCCTCAGCCTCCCGCGTAGCTGGGACTACAGGTTTGCACCACCATGCCTGGCCAATTTCTCTATATTTTTTATTTTGTAGAGATGAGGTCTCACTATGCTGCCCAGGCTGGTCTCAAACTCCTGAACTCAAACAATCCTCCCACCGCAGCCTCCCAAACGCTGGGATTACTGGCATGAGCCACTCTGCCTGGATGTTATTGCCCATTTCTTATAGTGGCAATCCAAGAGACTTCAGTGAATAAATTAATAAAAGGAAAAGGAGAAAGGAAGGAGGGAGGAAAGGACAGAATAGGATGAGAGGAAGGAAGAGGGAAGGAGGCAAGGAATAGCTGGTTACAGTTGTGTGCTTCTGATGACCCTATGACACCCTATGCTGCCCCAGGAGTGCAGAGAGTTGGGACTTCCATGGGGTCTTGGAGGAGAGGGTATGAGGAAGGAGACATCATCAATCAGCATGTCTGTCTGCCCCTGGTCCAGTATGGGACCTGCCAAAGAGACGCCAGGTTCTAGTCCTGAATTTATGACACACCTACTGAGCGACCTTAGATGAGTCACTGAACTCAAACCTAGAGATAATGTCAGAATGTCTCCCGCTTGTGAGACGATCACTGATCCTTAATTACCCTCTCATGGCCATAGTGGTGATGCGTGTGCTGGTGTAGTTAGCAGCCGATGGGAGGCAGGAGTTGGCTCACATGTTCTGGTTTCATGGCAAAGGTTTCTTGGCCATACCCAATGCATACATGCTAAGCCTTGGGACCCAAGTACATTTGCATGATGGGCTGAACCACTGTGGGTTTCCTCTCTTACAAAACCTAGAATATGGAGCTTGGCTGACAGCCTTGAAACATGCGTGCCAGAAACGATGTCAAGATGGTGGGGTTGGCACACCTACTGCATACAGCAGGAGCAACATGCTGCCTCCTTTGCTTACAAAAGTATTCAGTCAGTTTATTGACCACCTGAGAATCAATGGGGAGAAAGGGGGTGTCACTTTGGACCCAGGGTTGTCTCAAATGTGCTGGTTGTCTCAAATGTGCTTTCTTCAAATGTGAGACTCTTCTTATCTAGTGTGTATATAAAGTCAGACAAACTCAAGTTTTAATTTTATAGATGAATAAACTGTATCAAGGTGGCAAATTTAACTTTATAATAAGCAAAATTGAAAAGCTTTAGCATACAGTATATCTGTATCATATATAAATACAGATCATTCTACATGTGACATTTTCATTTTTGTTTAATAGTGAAGAGGAGAAACTCCAGAGCTTCTTCTATGAACTTTTGGCCCAAAGATAAAGGGCATATTGCAGTGTCAGCAATGAATGTAGGTCCAGTGAGTGAGTTCTGGTGTTGCCTGGGTGGACAGAATACAGGTGGTCATGGGTGGCCATGGATGGTCATGGATGGTGCCATGGTTTGATTTGCACCCCTCCAAGCTCATGTGTTGAAGTTTTCACCTCCAGTATACCATCATGTCTCCATATTTGGATATAAGGCTTTGCAGAATATATTAGGTTAAAATGAGGCCTTTAGAATGAACTTTAATCTGACTGGTGTCCTATAAAAAGAGGACATATGGACTCACAGAAAGATACCAGGGACATCCATGTGCAGAGGACAGGCCATGTGAGGACATAACAAGAAGGCAACTGGGTGGTCTGCAAGTCAAGGAGAGAGACCACAGAAGGAATCAACAATGCCAACACCTTGGTCTTGGGCTTTGAGCCTCCAGAGCTGTTAGACAACGAATTTCTGTTGTTGAAGCCCCTCCTTTCTGCCCATGGTACTTGTCTGCAGCAATGCTAATAGATGGAGACAGACGGGCAGAAGTCTGTTGGCCTCTTCTGAACTTGACTCTGCCATCAGCAGCATCTGAGAAAGACAAGGGAGACAGGAAAGGGAGCCCCCTCTTCCCCAAACCTCCACAGGAATGTGTGTCTCCCCTAGAGCATTTTGGTTGATGTACCTATAGCCTCTGTGGAAACATAAATTTTCTCAGTGCAGGAGATTAAACTCACCTAGCTCTGTCCACTAAGAAGCATCCTAGGTCATATGAGAAGTCATGATTCACCTGCCAGTCACTCAACTTATTCCTAAGAGAGTGGACCACAGGTCCCACAGATTCCCACTGGGGGGAAGAGAGTTTCAGAATGGAGCAGATGGCACTGGGGTTCCATCTGAGCATCCTGCTATCATCATGGGGACATTGAGGGTGGGCTCTGATGTGCAGGGGCATGGGAGTACACCTAAAGAAATGCAGAGAACACAGAAGGGCAGCTTCCCGATCTGGGAATGCTGCCTAGGTTGTCCTCCTTGGTCATGAGTGGGTCACATGTTATGGGCCAACTTCCCCATGAGAAGTGTGTTGGGGAGAAGAAAACACTC
>NW_007254927.1:0-1000 GCF_000164805.1 Carlito syrichta | reverse complement strand
GGGATGAGGTCAGAAAACGACAGATCAAGGGCCCCTGGGTCATGGGATATTTCTATGTGGCCTGGTGGCAGGGTCAGTTCTTCTTTGACTCATTTCAAAACCTGAAGTTTTCTCTAAGAATACTCTTGGAATCTGCTGGTAGACTCTGCAGATCTTCAGAACTTCTCAGAGATGTTCTGCTGAGCTTGTAAAGTCTGCTAACCTTGGTGACACTGCTCAGTAGGATACTTTTATGAGGCTGCTGTCTCTCAAGCCAGTTGAGCAGATTTTAACCCATGGACATGTGACTTCTAGTGCACACACTCATTTAAAGCCTGGAATGCATACACTCAGGAGGTGTTTTGTGGGTGTATGTTTGTCAATAGATTTTCTAAAGGGATTTCTAGTAGGCAAGTGTTTATCTTTAATAACGTAGGTGGTTGAAAACATATGAAATCATGGACGATAGTACACTGGTCTAAATTTCAAACATTCTTGGAAGACTCAAACACAGATATGCCATTTAGCATTCCCCTTTCTCACATCCCACACACAATTTCCTTTGAGGGATTTAGCAGTAAATCATCTTTGGGTTTGTGCAGATCTGAGAACCATATCATCACTCCTAAGCCAGTATCTCACATCCTCTCTGGTCATTACTGTCAGTAGTTATTGGGAAGAGTGTGTGAAGTAAATTTATAAATAAGTTTTAAAGATGCACTCATGCAGATCTGATTCTTTGGAAGATGTTGCTGCAACCATTATTAATGTAATAAAGTTTGATTAATAATGTAACCACCATTGGCTGTTACAATTTAAAAAGCAACATCTATGATAAAAGTCAGGTATTCTAAAAAGGGACAAAAATTTAATAATTTTTATCAAAGGATATTTTCCCTTTTTGTTTATTTATATTTTTTTTCTGAGACCAAGTATCGTTGTTTCACCCAGGCTGGAGTGCAGTGGTGTAATCATAGCTCACTGCAGCTTCCCTTTCCTAGTCTCAAGTGATTCTCCTGCT
>NW_007254926.1:3693-4727 GCF_000164805.1 Carlito syrichta | reverse complement strand
ATTAGCTGACATCACCAGGTAGCCAGGTGGCTAGCCAGCTGAATTAATTAGATAAGTACCTAGCTAACCAGTTGGCTAGCCACTTGAACTAACTGGCTGACTTAACCAGGTAGCCAGCTGTCTAGCCAGCTGACTCAAACAGCTGATTTGACTAGTTAGCCAGCTGTCTAGCCAGCTGAATTAATTAGCTGGAATCGCTAGCTAACCAGGTTGCTAGCCAGCTGACTTAACTAGCTAGCTACCTATGTATCCCATTGGCTTTCTGCTGACTAAACTACCTAGATACCCAGCTAACCAGCTGGCTAGCGAGTTGACTTAATGATGTGAATTAACTAACTAGCCAACTAGCTAGCCAGCTGAGTTAACTAGCTACTATCCAGCTAGGCAGCTGGCTAGCCAGCTGACTTAAATAGCTAGGCAGCTGACTTACTTAGCTGACTTAACTAGCTAGCTATGTAGCTAGCCAGCTGACTTTACTAGCTGAAATAACTTGCTAGCTACCTAGCTAGCTAGCTATCTAGTTGACCAACTTAACAAGCTGACTTAAGTAGCTAGCTAGCTGACATAACTAGTTGACTTAACTACCTAGCTACCTAGCTAGCCAGCTGATTTACTAACTAGCTGAAATAACTAGCTCACCAGCTGGCTTGCCATCTGATTTCACTAGCTTTTTATGTAGCTAACGAGCTGGATTGTCAACTGTCTTAACGAGGTGACTTAACTAGTAAGTCAGCTGGTTAGCCAGTAGAGTTAACTAGTAGATTAATGAGATAGGCAGCTACCCAGACAGGTAACTAAACTAGCTGGCTTAACTAGTTATCCAGCTGTCTACCAGCTGACTTAACTAGCTCTCTTACCTCTCTAGCCTCCTGGAGAGCCAGCTGACTTAATAGCTGGCTTAATTAGCTAGCCAGCTGGCTAGCCAAGTGAATTAACTCGGTCACTAGCTAGATAGATGGCTGGGTAGCCAGCTAACTTGACTGGCTGCCTTAACAAGCTGGCTTGCTTTCTAGCCAGTTGAATTAACTAGCTTG
>NW_007254926.1:2198-2948 GCF_000164805.1 Carlito syrichta | reverse complement strand
TGACTTAACTAGCTACCTACCTGCAGAGCCTGCTGGCTTTTCAGCTGACTTAACTACCTAACTACCTAGCTAACCAACCGGCCAGAGAGCTGACTTAACTTGGTGACTTAACTAGCTAGCCAGTTAGCTAGCCAACTGACCTAACTAGCTGGCTAACTTGCTAGTCAGCGGGCTGCCCTGCTGACAACAAAGTGACTTAACTATCAAGCCAGCTGACTTAACTAGCTGGCTTATCTAGCTAGCTACCTTGCTAGCCAGCTATCTTATCTAGCGGATTTAACTAGCTAGCTACCTAGCTATCATATAGCTAGTTGACTTAACTCGCTGACTTAACTAGCTAGTTAGTTGACATATCTAGCTGACCTAACTAGCTAACTTCCTACCTAGCCAACTGACTTAACTAGCTGAAATAACTAGCAAACCAACTCGCTACCCATCTGATATAACTAGCTATTTAACCAACTAGCCACCTAGCTAGACAACTGAGTTAACAAGCTGACTTAACTAGCCAGCTAGCTGGTTAGCCAGCTGACTAAGCTAGGTGACTTAATTGGGTGGCCAGATGGCTACCCAGCTGACTTAATTGCCTAGCCACCTAGTTAGCCAGCAGCCTAGCCTGATGATTTAACTAGCTGACTTAATGAAGCAGGCAGCTGGATAGCCAGCAGACCTAACCAACTAGCTACCTGGCTAGACAGCTGGATAGCCAGTCTACTTAACTAGCTGACATAACTAAATAGCCTTATTGTT
>NW_007254926.1:0-1036 GCF_000164805.1 Carlito syrichta | reverse complement strand
CTAATTAGTTAACTAATTAGGTAGCAGACATTACACTGACTTAAATACTTAGCTAAATAGTGAGCTAGCTGACTTAGCTAGCTGACATTACTAGCTAGCTGGTTAGCTAGCTGAATTAGCTAGCTGACATAACTAGTTGGCTAACGAGATAGTTAGCTGACTTAATAAGTTGGTTAATGAGTTAGCTGTTTTAGCTAGTTGGTAAATGAGTTACTTAGCTGAATTAACTAGTTGGTTAAGCAGTTAGCTAGGTGGCTTAACTTAACTGACTACTTAGCTGATTTAACACATTGAATGACTACTAGGTCAACTTGTTAACTGGCTTAACAAGTTGGCCAAATAGTCAGCCGAATAGTTCACTTTTTTAAGTAGTTGACTGATGAGTTGGTCCACTATTTGGCTTGGTAAACTACTTGTCTTGCTGGTGTAATGACCTAACTTGTCAGCTGACTAGTTAGCTGATCTAAATTGTCGGCTGACAAGTTGGCCGACAGGTCAGCCGATAGGTTAGCTGACTTAACTAGTTGGCCGTATAGTACGAAGACCAGTTAGCTGGCTTAGCTTGTCGTCCATTCAGTGAGCTGACAAGTGAGCTGACTTAACTAATCTGCCGGCGAGTGAACAGACTGGTCAGCTTACTTAACTAGTAGGCCGGCGAGTGAGCCGCCTGGTCAACTGCCTTAACTAGTCGGCCACTGAGTGAACAGACTGGTCAGCTGACTTACCTGTCAGCAAGAGTGAGCTGACTTGTCAGCTGACTTTAGTTGGCTTGTGAGTGACCAAAAGGCCAGAAGATTTAACTAGTCGTCTGTCTAGTGAGCTAACTTGTGAGCTGAATTATCTAGTCAGCCTGTAAGTGAGTCAACGTGTGACTTTCTTAGCTAGTAGGTTGGCTTGCAAGCTGAATGGTGAGCTGACTTAATTACTCAGGTGATGAGGCAGCCGACTAGTTAGCTGACCTGTTGGCCTGCGAGCAAGCCGAAAAGTTAGTTGTTCATTTGGCTGGTGAATGAGCTGACTAGTTTGCTGACCAGTT
>NW_007254925.1:2857-6652 GCF_000164805.1 Carlito syrichta | reverse complement strand
GAGAAAGAAAGAAAGATAGTTGACACATACACAGGACACAAGGCAAGCAACTGTATTTGAGAGAAACCCACATGCTGGATAAGCACAAAAACACTTTAAAACAGCTATTTATAAATGTGTTCAAAACCAAAAAGGCATATTTAAAGAATTAACGGAATAGATGAAAATAATAATTTATCAAAAAACCTATACCAAATAAAAACAAATCTGAACTTAGGGAGAGAAAGAAAGCCTATCGTAACAAGGGAACACATCTCAGAAATCTATGATTATCTCAAACTTCAAACAGAAAATGAGTTTTATTTTATAAGGTAAAGGAGACAGCAAGCAGAGAAAAGCAGAATCTTTGGAAGAGAAGCAGGACAAGCAAGGAAAAAATACAGTGGGTTTTGACAAGAAAATGGTCCTGATTTGTATGATGAGGGAAAAGGACGCACATTCCTCTGTCTCCCCTCTCCACTCACCTCTGGCTCACTCTCTCTCTCTCTTTTTCTTTCTCTCTCTCTCTCTCTTTCTCTCTCTCTCTTTCTTTCTCTTTCTCTCTCGCTCTCCTCTCTCTCTCTCTCCCCTTCTTCTCTCTCTCTCTCTGTGTGTGGGCGTATGGGTGAGCACTTGCTTAGGCTTGCAGGCAAGCAGGGTTCAGGGGTTATTAAGAAAGAAAGCAGTCCGACTAAAGTTTGGTCTAAACAAAGCAAAGGGCAAGAAATGGAGAACTGTTGATACTTGGTCAAGAATATGAATAAAGATCATGAAATAATCGTTTTAAAAGAACCAACTTGAAATTCTGAGGTAGAAAACTATGGTAAACACAATGAAAAATTCACTAGTAAGGGTTCAAAAGTAGATTTCAGATGACAGAAAATCTCCAAACCCGAGGATAAAGCAATAGGTATTAAGCAAACTATAAAAAAGAATGAATAAACATGGACAAACCTTAGAGAAATGTGGGATACTATAAGAAGCCCAACACACACATAATGTAACACAAGAGAGGCAAGAGAAAAAAGGGCAGAACATAAATTCAAAGGAATAATAGCAGAAAACGTTCCAGATTTGATGAGAAACATTAACCTATATATACAAAAGCTTAATGAACTCTGAGTAAGATACATGCAGCGAGGTCCACATAAAGAGATATCATACTTGAAAGTTGAAAGCCAAAGATAAAGAAAAAAATTTGAAAGCTAGAAGAGAGAAGTGAATCATCACATACACATGGACATCAGTAAAATCAACAGTTGACTTTTTGTAAGAAACACTACCAAATGCAGCGGGATAACATATTCGAAGTGCTGAAAGAAAACAACAACAACAACAACAACAAAGTGACAGACAAGATCTTTATATCCACCAAAGCTATCTTCCAAAATGAATGTAAAATGAAGACATTCCTAGATTTACGAAAACTGAAAAAAGTGTTGCCATAAATCTTGCAATATAAGAAATCTAGAGGTTCTTCAGCACGAAAAGAGTGACATTAGTCATCAATTAAAATCCATATAGCAAAAATAAAGATGTGAAGTAAAAACAATTATGTAGGTAGTGATAAAACAAAATTTTATTACACATTGACATACCTTTCATCATAACTCATTTAAAGAGCAATTGTATAAAACAATATATACAATTATATATGTGTTAAATATATAATTGCATTTTGTAGTATACAACATATACACATGTAATATAGCTGACAAGAAAATACAAAGAAGGGATTTGAGAGTAAAGTTACATTGGAATAAAGAGATGAATCCAGATAACACAAATTCATAGGAAGAACTGACACATAAGTAGTTTAATATAAAATAAAATGAACACTATAAATATCATTGCATTTCCTTCTTACTAGTTTCTTCAACGGACATATAAAGAAATAATCATAACAAGGCGTTGTTTGGTGTGCAATGCAGACAGACATAATATGTATTAAATAATAGCACATAAAAGTGAGTAGGAATGAAGTTATACAGGAGTAAAGGTTCTAGGTATTACAAGGATTGATTTATTATAAATTTAGAGTACAGATTGATAAGATAAGATCTTCTGGTAAGAAATTAACCCAAAGATATAATTTAAAATCTTTAAAGAAATTTAATGAGTACATTAAAATAACATCTACTTAATATAAGTAAGGTAGCAAAGGAGAAACAGAGAACCAAAATACTCATGAGCCACAAGAAACTAAAAAAACCCCACCAAATTGTAGCTACAAATCCAACCATATCAAGAATTACATTAAATGTGCATGGATTAAACAACCCAAAGTGGGAGAAGATTGCCAAACAATGTAGGAAAACAAATCCACGTGTACGCTATACAGGAGAAACACATCAGTCTCAAAGACAGAAATAGTTTAAGAATAAAATAATGGAAAATACATGCCACACAGAAATCACCTATAAGAGAACTAGACTGGCTATATTTGTACCAATCAAACTAGACACTGAGAAATAAACGTTATTAGAAATTTTATAATAATAAAATGGTGACTCAATCACAAAGATATAACAATTAAAGACATACCCTTAATGACAGAGCCCACAAAAATGCATCAAGCAAAAACTAACAAAAGTAAAGAAACAGACAATTCAACAACAATATAGACTTCCATACCTCACTCTTGAAAATGAATAGAAAAAGTAGGCACGAAATTAAGAAGCATATAGACCTGAACAACACTGAAATCACCTAGCCGTATAAGACACCAATAGAACATTCATTCAACAAACAGCATGATATACATTATTTGTAAATACACATGGGATATTTCCCAGGAAAGATCATATACTAGGCCTTAAAACAAAGCCAAACAGATCTAAATAGACTGTGATACAGAACCGACTTAAAAAAATAAAAAAAAACAGAAATAAAATAAATTTGCAAATATGTAGAACCTAAACCACACCCAATGAAAGAATCAATGTGTCAAATAATAAATCACACGCAAAATTTGAAAACCTTTGAGATCAATGAAAACAAACAACACACAGCAAAAAATTATGAGATGAAGTTAAATAAATGATTAGTGGAAAATTTACAGCTGTAAATGACTATTTTCAAAACAAAAATGTCTAAAATAAATAGACTAGCCATGGCTAGAAAAACAAGAGAAACTTAAAACACCACAAACAAAAGATGGAAATAATATAGAAGCACAAATAAATAAAACATTGACTAAAAACACAAACAAGAAAATCAGTGGAAGCAAAAGTTGACTGAAACAAAAGTTGATTCTTTAAAAAGATCAACACAATTGATGAATCCTCAGATTAACCATGAAACAAGAAAGACTAAAACAACTAAAATCAGGAATTAAATATAGAACATCACTAACAAATTTGCACAAATTTTTAAAGAGCTTACAAGGCGCTAGTAATAGCTCACACCTATAATCCCAGTACATTAGGAGGCTGAAGAGGTGGGGAAATTCCTTGAGGCCAGGGATTCAAGACTAGCCAGGGCAACATAAGAAGACTCTGTCTCTACAAAAAAAAAAAAAAAAATACAGAAATTGGCCAGGTGTGGCTGTGCATCCCTGCAGGCCCAGCTACTTGGGAGGCTGAGGTAGGAAGATTGCTTGAGCCTAGGAGGTGGAGGCTGCAGTGAGCCAGGATCACACCACTGCACTCCAACCTGGGTAACAAAACAAGATCCCATCACAAAAAACAAAAGAAGTGAATACTACAAATGACTGTATGCTACAAATAAGATAACATATAAAATAGGCCAATTCCTAGAAACAGCACGAACTGAGTCAGAAACAGAAAATCTGAGTACACCTGTGCCATGTAAAGA
>NW_007254925.1:0-853 GCF_000164805.1 Carlito syrichta | reverse complement strand
TCAGCTTTTGGATGTGAATCCGCTGAGATGGTGCCGGTACGACAAAAGTGCTTCCTGGCCTCAGTGTCCTGTCTCTCTCTGTAAAGATTTGGGCTACAATTTCACCAAGGTGCAGGAACCAAGGAAATACACAAAATCAATTCTATTTATATAGTGTCAATGAACAAGGAAAAATAAAAATAAAAATAATTTGCAATGGCATCAGAAGATATTAATTACTTAGAAATATATTCAAAAGATGCAAGAATTACAGATTGGAAGCCACAAAACATTTTAGAAAGAAAGTATTAAACACCTCAGTTAATAGAAATGGGAAAAATATTGGATGCACATATCACAATGGGAAAAGGCTTGTATTTGAAAGGCAAACTAGAAGCATCTAAGCAACATGGCATCTTATGACCACCAACAGCAGACAAGGGGTACATAGCAACAAATTTAACTCAGACAAATTAATTTCTCCTTTGGTCTCAACAAAAATTCTCCCCAAATCCCTAGGACAGCCAAGTAGAATCAGAGAGGGTGATGTTATTGGAAATGCTGCTGACAATAAACAGACAAGGAGTGTGCTGGCTTTCTCCACTACGTCTGAGAACAACCCTCCAACCACTTTGTGGGCAAGGAGCCCTGGCAGTGATCATGTCACAACAAAAATTTGTATGTAGACGTTTGTCCATATGCATTGCTGTATGGTATCACGTTGTGTGATATACTACACATTTTGCTCATTCTTAGTAATGGTATATGCGTTTTGGCACATTATAAGATTATTATATAGGTCAGAGTAGAATTACTGAGTCATATTTTATATGTATGTGTATTCAGCTTAATAAAACCTGCCAAAAAAGGCCAG
>NW_007254924.1:0-7783 GCF_000164805.1 Carlito syrichta | reverse complement strand
AGAGGTATCCTTGTTTCTATGGTTTGTTTTGGGAGAAAGTGAGGATGAGGAACAGAAGGAACTCGATAAAGAAGGTCACTTTGGGTATCATTTTCTAAGCCTCAATAGGAAGAAGAGGACCATAAAAGAACATTAGGGAAAAATTGGTGGAATTTGAAAAAACATGGTTAGTTAATAAAGTTTGAATATTAGTTATGAAGAAGGTTCCACAGTAATGTTAATGGGGACACTAGGAGAGGAGTACAAAGAAACTATTATTGTAACTTTTCTGTAAATCCATTCCAAAATAAAAATTTTAAGAGTATTCCAGTTTAAATTCCTTTTCATTGATACTTTTCTGAAAATTAAGCATGCAAAAGAGTTGCTTTTCAGCTCACTTCCCTTTCAACACTGAGCAATAAGATCAAGTTGCATCAAGTTGTCAGTCATGAAGAAGGAGAAAACAGATTCCATAGCTGCTGGCATCTTTTGGCTAAGAGCAACGATCCAGTCTAATGTGTCAGCCATGGTGGTACGATACAACCCTCATCCAACGATGGGCTCTTACTTCTGGCTTTTGTCTTTGGCAGTGATGCCACTAAACTAACTGATAACAACTTAGTGTCAAAGAGATACCTAATTTCGAGTTAATGCTAATGATACAATTTTTCCTATCATTATCTCTTCATACAATATAAGGGATAGGGACTCGATAAATTTTTCTAGGGATTCAACTGATGGATTGTCCTCATGCTGAACCTATCAGATCAATTTCAGGATTGAAATTTTTAGTGATTCAGGTTTTAAACGTGACTGTTTATTCTCTTCTCTGTACTGAGCAAACCATGTAGTCTAAATTGTTGGCAGCTTCATCAAGTGTTTTCTTGACTAAGACTGTACTAACTTTTGTTTTACCAAAAGCGAGTCTGCTTTCCAGTACGAGTGCTGTGCTCTTGTCATGAAGTAGCCCTTTTCATTCCAACTCCAAAACCTGCTGTCTTAGCTTGGTAGGAACACCACTAACTTGGAAAGCACAGTGTGAGCAGGTTTCTTGATACTGGAAAACAAGATCCTAGGCAAGATGCTGAGGCAGGACGCATTCAAGGGCTTGAGGAGATGACTTGTTTTATAAACATTCAGTGCAAAATGAATCACTAGAGCAGGATAAACTTAATGTCCTCTATACCCTTCCTCCCCAAAAGTATGCAAGAATCAATACCACCACCACTACCTCCAGTGCACCTGTGCGTGCGCACGCGCATGCGTACACACACACACACACACATACACACAGGAATGCTTGGGAAATCTCAGGGATATCAAAGGTCCTACAAAAACAGGGCAAGACATATTCAGACATAACAGGTGGGTCAAAATCTAACAGCAAGTTGAAGGAAACTAACAGAGGGCACAGTTGCCCAGAAAAGAAAGTAGACATGCCAAGAGCAGGTTTGGCTCCCCCTCAAGTTCACCAGTAATAAGTCATGTTTACAGACTCATACAGACTTTCACATCACTCAGTGACTTTTCATAAATATTTATTGGTGTTATCCACAGAATTTAAGCTATTCCTCTATTTAAAAAAACTTCACATTCTAAAGTGAGTTTGTCTATAGGCATTTTCTTATCTTTTTTCTATAATTTTTTGATATTACATAAACAGATGTTTTTGTAGGTGAAGATTTTATTTTCTTCAATTCTGAAACTGACACTTCCTCAGGAAAGAAATTTCCAAAAGCATTCAATATTTGTTAAAAATCATTTATTCAAAATATAAAATTGTATCCTATTTATTTGATGTTTAATGCAATTAATTTTGTTTTGAAGGCTTTTGTGGTTTTCCCTGAAATGTCTCTGACTTTAGTGAAGGCTTCTGATCATTCAGGATGTTGGCAATTTTCTTCTTCATGTGAAGTCTCTGATATACAATAAAACTGATTTCTAATAGTTCTTCTGAAATGTATTATGTTAATAGGATTTCATCCCAGTCTAATAGAGAGACAGCAAAACAATGCATTTAACTAATAGGTCAAATCAGAGAGCTCAATGGAAAACAAATTTAATTCTTGCTTGAAAACAAACAACTGATGAAGATCTGGAAGCAGAGAATTATATTCCAAGCTGTTATCCAGACTCTAGCTTCCTTTGACCCTGCGCTCCACCACATTCAACACACAAAAGCCAACTTGCTGTGGAAATCATCTTAATCCCATCTTACCATGGACTAGGAAGACTATAAGATGCTTAAGGGCCAGGACTAAATGTAATATATATCATTAGCATCATATTCTTTGGTCAGCCCACCTGGATGAATAAGATTGGGATTTTCAACAAGATATGAGCCTAGTGGAAAAGGAAAATGTTAAGGAAAACAATTTTCCAGTATACATGACAAGAGTTTCTCTGCTGTGTGGTATAAAATAAGGTATGAGTTAATTCAGGACTTCTCAAATTCATGATGGGTTAGGGTTTTCTCTCTGGTATGCATTCTGATGTGATGTACTCTAAGAGCTGCCTTAGAAACAAAAATTTTCCCACATTCACCACATTCATAGGGTTTCTCCCCGGTGTGAATTCTCTGGTGTACTCTGAGATTTGAGAGTTGGGCAAAACCTTTCCCACATTCATTACACTCATAGGGTTTTTCCCCTGTGTGAGTCCTCTGGTGTGCATTGAGGTATGACTTTTGGGAGAAAGTTTTCCCACATTCATTACATCCATAGGGTTTCACACCTGTGTGAATTCTCTGATGCATTCTAAGGGATGAGTTACGGGCAAATGGTTTCCCACATATATTACATTCATAGGGTTTCTCCGTGTGAACTCTCTGATGTGCATTAGCATATGACTTAGCAGAGAAAGTTCTCCCACATTCATTACATTCATAGGGTTTCTCCCCTGTGTGAGTCCTCTGGTGTCCACTAAGCTGTGACTTCCAGGAGAAAGTTTTCCCACATTCATCACATCCATAGGGTTTCACACCTGTGTGAATTCTCTGATGCACTCTAAGGTATGAGTTAAGGGCAAATGTTTTCCCACATATATTACATTCATAGGGTTTCTCCCCTGTGTGAGTCCTCTGGTGTGTCCTAACTTCTGACTTCCATGAGAAAGTTTTCCCACATTCATTACATTCATAGGGTTTCTCCCCTGTGTGAGTCCTCTGGTGTAGAATAAGTTGTGACTTCTGGGATAAAGTTTTCCCACATTCATTACATTCATAGGGTTTCTGCCCTGTGTGAGTCCTCTGGTGTTCACTAAGTTGTGACTTGCGGGAGAAAGTTTTCCCACATTCATTACATTCACAGGGTTTGTCCCCTGTGTGAGTCCTCTGGTGTACACGAAGGTGTGACTTCCGGGAGAAAACTTTCCCACATTCATTACATCTATAGGGTTTCACACCTGTGTGAATTCTCTGATGCACTCTAAGGTATGAGTTAAGGGCAAATGTTTTTCCACATGTATTACATTCATAGGGTTTCTCCCCTGTGTGAGTCCTCTGGTGTGCCGTAACTTCTGACTTCTGTGAGAAAGTTTTCCCACATTCATTACATTCATAGGGTTTCTCCCCTGTGTGAGTCCTCTGGTGTACACTAAGGTTTGACTTCCGGGAGAAAGTTTTCCCACATTCATCACATCCATAGGGTTTCACACCTGTGTGAATTCTCTGATGCACTCTAAGTTTTGAGTTAAAGGCAAATGTTTCCCCACATTCATTACATTCATAGGGTTTCTCCCCCGTGTGAGTCCTCTGGTGTCCACTAAGGTTTGACTTCCGGGAGAAAGTTTTCCCACATTCATCACATCCATAGGGTTTCACACCTGTGTGAATTCTCTGATGCACTCTAAGTTTTGAGTTAAAGGCAAATGTTTTCCCACATTCATTACATTCATAGGGTTTCTCCCCCGTGTGAGTCCTCTGGTGTGCACTAAGGTGTGACTTCCGGGAGAAAGTTTTCCCACATTCATTACATTCATAGGGTTTCTCCCCTGTGTGAGTCCTCTGATGTGCACTAAGGTGTGACTTCCGGGAGAAAGTTTTCCCACATTCATCACATTCATAGGATTTTACACCTGTGTGAATTCTCTGATGCACTCTAAGGGATGAGTTAAGGGCAAATGCTTTCCCAAATATATTTGATTCATAGGGTTTCTCTCCTGTGTGAACTCTCTGACATGCACAAACATATGACTTCTCAGTGAAAGTTTTCCCACATTCATTACATTCATAGGGTTTCTCCCCTGTGTGAGTTTTCTGATGTGCTCTAAGCACTGAATTGCGGGTAAAATTTTTCTCATATTCATTACACTCATAAGGTTTCTCCCCTGTCTGAATCCTCTGATGTACTCTGAGGGCTGAATTATGGGTAAAGGTTTTCTCACAGTCACTGCATTCATAGGGCTTCCTACCTGTGTGAATTCTCTGATGTGCACTTAGACCTGAAGTGAAGGTGAAAGATCGCTCACATTCATTACATTCATAAAGTCTGAATCCCACATAAGCTCCAGAATTCTGAATAGAGTGTGAACTTGTACAAAAGGATTTTCCACATTTTTCACATTGAAGTTTCTCCCCTGAATGGGTCCTCTGATGTCGAATGAAGTGTGCTTTCTGTTCTTCTTTACTCAATGTTTTATCATTGTCATCAATAAATATTACTTGACACAGAGACTTCTTTTGTTTTTCCTGGATCTCTTGTATGTTGTCATCAATTTTATAATATCCTAAAATGAAAAAAATTGAAAACATATTACGAATCTTACACTTTTCATGGAGAGGGACTTGTACCCATGTGTTGTTATGTATTTTATTCTATTGTTTCTGGTCATGTTTCCAAAGACTAAAAATGCACACAGACAGATACTCTTTCTTGTTCCTCTTGCATAATGTTTAAAAAATAGGTATTATTTTCATCCAAGATGGAGTAGTCCCTTTCCTCCCAGATCTTCCTTCTTACAATTAAAAATCCTTACAAAAAAAACCAAAACATGAACAAACATACGAAGACTCTACAAAATAGAAAAATGTGAACCTCAGGACTTAAGAAATGATACAGCAGAGAATTCCAAAGCTTTGCTTTCTGCTTCCCATATATCCTAGACAGAGTGCTGAAGAAACCTGCAATCTGGAACCAGCAACAAAAAGAGCTCCAAGAAAAAAAAGCATTTCTTTTAGCCAAAAGAAGTTTAACAGAACTAAAAACATGTTTGACAACATCCACATAGTCTTGCAAAACAAAAACAGAATGCTTCTGTGGTTCCATGAAGCCTGATCAAGAAGCTAATCTTCCACTGCAATGGATACAGATTACCTGTGTGTTCTTGTAATATTTCCCTCCATGAGCCAAATGAGGAACTCATAGGAAATATCATAAAGGATCCTGAGAAAGTTCCACTTTCGGGATATGCTGGAAGATGTAACAGGAGCTGCTGCCAAAATTCTGCCTAGAAATATATTCTTATCGGCCAGGATTGGTAGCTTAGCCTGTAATCCCAGCACTTTGGGAGACCGAGGCAAGTGGATTGCCTGAGCCCGCAGGTTCGAGACTAAACTGGGCAACTTGGCGAGACCTCATTCTACAATAAATAAAAAATTAGTTGATAGTTGTAGCACCTGTACTTTTGGCTACTTGGAAGGCTGAGGTGGAAGGATTGCTGGAGCCTAGTAGGTCAATACTGGGGTGGCCTGGATGACTGAGACTCCAACTCAAAAAAAAAAAAGAAATATATTCTTATCTAATTTATGGAACAAATATATTCATCTGTAAGGGCAAGAACAACAAATCTGCTGTTTTAGGGCACTAGCAGTCACTCATAGCAGCTAGAGGAAGAAAAGCAGCACAGAAACAGGAGAAGAGACAGGAATACCTGGTAGGCCCAACTATAGGGAGAAGAGATAAAGTAGCACTTGTGATAACCACACCTTCAAACTCAAGGACACAGTGCTTTCTACAACAGCTAAACTCACATTTTCTCAAATGCACATGGAACATTCATCAAAATACAATACATTCTTGGCTGTTAGACAAATCTTCACAAATACAGAACAGAAATCATACAAAAGATGTTCTTGAGCTACAGATAAATTATACTAGAAATTAATAAACACCTTTTTACTTGGAGAAATACAAAATATTTATAAATAATATTCTTCGAATTCACCCATGGGTCAAATAAGAAGGTTCAAATAAGATATTTTGAGGTGTATGAAAATAACACAAAAATACAGAAATTTGTGAATGCAACAAAAGCAGTGCTCAGACATAAATATGTGGTTTAAAATTTTTATATTTGAAAAGAGAGATCTCCAGAAAGTTAAGTTCCCACTTTAAGAAACTAGACAAAAAGAAACAATTTAATCTAAAGAAAGTAATGGAAGAAAAACAGGAAAGACTAGACAATAAAACTGAAAACAGAAAGCAGCACAGAAAATCAACCCAAAGCTTAGTTACTTAAAAATATTTTTTTTCAATGATAAGCAGAAAAATAAAGTAACAAATTCTCAATATCATAAATGCAAGAGGGGAAATTACTGACAAAACAAACATTCAACAGATAAAACAACATGAAGACTATAACAAATTAAGGTGGCTTAAAGAATAAATATTTATTTTTCTCAGTTCTAGAGACTGGAAGTCTCAGAATAGGGTGCCAACACAGTTGTATTCTTGTGAGTGACCTCTTTGGGTTATAGACTATTCTTGTAACAGACTCACATGGTGGAAAGTAAGCTAGCTAGTTGTGGTATCTTCTAGTGAGGGCATTTTAATCTATCTTTTTTAACCAGAAAAGCAAATAACTGTATTTGAAAACTCTAGAAAGAAGTAGGAGAATATGGACTGTATCCAGAGGGAGTTTTTTGGATTCTTAGAACTTTATTCCTTTGTTTTAGAACACTGATATCATATTATTTGATTCAGTAACTCAAATCCTTAAACGTTTTCTTTTACCTGTGCTCACAGACTTTAATGTACGTATTATCTGAATTCAAACCTTAATGACAACAGAACATGAAATCTAAATTATTTTACTTTTATTGACTAACAACTTTACCATTCTTTTACAACAATTTTTCTAAGTTTTGTATTTAGAGATAAGCTTATTTGGCCAGTCTATATGCTGTAATCATTTACATATAGTGACTGGGAGATATGCTTGATCTAAATTATGTCAAACTTTATGTAATGCCATTTGTTTATATGGCGTCACAACAAAAACTTTCAACAAGTGAGCATCACTTCTAATAATTAAGATGATTTTATTTTTCTTCTATGAATTATGCTGAAAACTATAACTTTTTAAAATTTCTGGAATCATTAGTATAGACAAAGGCTAAGATACATATGAAAAGATGTTTGACATCATTAGTGACAAATAAACTGTTACGAATTGTGTCCCATCCCCAAATTCATATGTTGAAGAACTAACCTCCAGTATTACTGTATTTGGAGATAAGGCCTTTAGGAGGTAATCCAGGTTAAAATGAGGCCATAAGGATAAAGCCTTAATCCAGTAGCACTGGTGTCCTTACAATAAAGGGAAAAAACACCAGGGTGCTCTCTCTCTCCCCCAGTGGCTACACACAGAGGAAAGGTCATGTGAGAACACACCAAGAACTGTGGCTTTCTGCAAGCCAGGAAAGAGAGGCCTCACCAGAAACCAACTTATTGGCATCCTGATCTTGGACTTTCAGCTTCCAGAACTGAGAATTTCTGTTGTTTAATCCACTCATTCTGTGGTATTCTATTATGACAGCCCTAGTTGCCTAATAAAGAAAAACAAATCAAAATCACAAGGAAATGCC